>NW_025962097.1:0-39893 GCF_023159225.1 Perognathus longimembris pacificus | reverse complement strand
TTGTTAAGGTAATTACACAGGGGACAGAATAATGTACTGGGACCTCCTCAGAAGAATCTGATTTGTGGTGAGGGAGAGAGATAAAAGCTCATTTAGGAACGACATGAACATGCTGCGTAGGTAGCTGTATATCAGTAAATATCTCCACTGAGTTTAAGAAAAGCAGTAGCTTAATAAATTAAGTACTTCCTGGTATGGTTACTGTACTGGTAACTCCCCAAAAGAATCTGGATTGTGGTGAGGGAACAGAGAAAAAAGCTCATTTAGGACCTGCACTTACGAAGGGGGTAGGCAGCTGTATGTCAGGGAGTAAACCTTCTGAGAATAAAAACAGCTGTAGCTTGTTAAGGTAATTACACAGGGGAAAGGATAATGTACTGGGAACTCCTCAGAAGATTCTTATTTGTGGTGAGGGGAGAGAGATAAAATCTCATTGAGGAACGACATGAACATGCTGCGTAGGTAGCGGTTTATCAGTTAATATCTCCACTGAGTTTAAGAAAAGCAGTAGCTTAATAAATTAAGTACTTCCTGGTATGGTTACTGTACTGGTAACTCCCCAAAAGAATCTGGATTGTGGTGAGGGAACAGAGAAAAAAGCTCATTTAGGACCTGCACTTACGAAGGGGGTAGGCAGCTGTATATCAGTGAGTAAACCTTCTGAGAATAAAAACAGCTGGAGCTTGTTAAGGTAATTACACAGGGGAAAGGATAATGTACTGGGAACTCCTCAGAAGAATCTGATTTGTGGTGAGGGGAGAGAGATAAAGCTCATTTCGGAACGACATGAACATGCTGCGTAGGTAGCTGTTTATCAGTAAATATCTCCACTGATATTAAGAAAAGCAGTAGCTTAATAAATTAAGTACTTCCTGGTATGGTTACTGTACTGGTAACTCCCCAAAAGAATCTGGATTGTGGTGAGGGAACAGAGAAAAAAGCTCATTTAGGACCTGCATTTACCAAGGGGGTAGGCAGCTGTATATCAGGGAGTAAACCTTCTGAGAATAAAAACAGCTGGAGCTTGTTAAGGTAATTACACAGGGGAAAGGATAATGTACTGGGAACTCCCCAAAAGAATCTGGACTGTGGTGAGGGAACAGAGAAAAAAGCTCATTTAGGACCTGCACTTACGAAGAGGGTAGGCAGCTGTATATCAGGGAGTAAACATTCTGAGAATAAAAACAGCTGGAGCTTGTTAAGGTAATTACACAGAGGAAAGGATAATGTACTGGGAACTCCTCAGAAGAATCTGATTTTTTGGTGAGGGGAGAGAGATAAAAGCTCATTTAGGAACGACATGAACATGCTGCATACGTAGCTGTTTATCAGTAAATATCTCCACTGAGATTAAGAAAAGCAGCAGCTTAATAATTTAAGTACTTCCTGGTAAGGATACTGTACTGGTAACTCCCCAAAATAATCTGGATTGTGGTGAGGGAACAGAGAAAAAAGCTCATTTAGGACCTACACTTACGAAGGGGGTAGGCAGCTGTATATCAGGGAGTAAAACTTCGGAGAATAAAAACAGCTGGAGCTTGTTAAGGTAATTACACAGGGGAAAGGATAATGTACTGGGAACTCCTCAGAAGAATCTGATTTCTGGTGAGGGGAGAGAGATAAAAGCTCATTTAGGAACGACATGAACATGCTGCGTAGGTAGCTGTTTATCAGTAAATATCTCCACTGAGATTAAGAAAAGCAGTAGCTTAATAAATTAAGTAGTTCCTGGTATGGTTACTGTACTGGTAACTCCCGAAAAGAATCTGGATTGTGTTGAGGGAACAGAGAAAAAAGCTCATTTAGGACATGCACTTACGAAGGGGTTAGGCAGCTATATATCAGGGAGTAAACCTTCTGAGAATAAAAACAGCTGGAGCTTGTTAAGGTAATTACACAAGGGAAAGGAAAATGTACTGGGAACTCCTCAGAAGAATCTGATTTGTGGTGAGGGGAGAGAGATAAAAGCTCATTTAGGAACTACATGAACATGCTGCATAGGTAGCTGTTTATCAGTAAATATCTCCACTGAGATTAAGAAAAGCAGTAGCTTAATAAATTAAGTACTTCTTGGTATGGATACTGTACTGGTAACTCCCCAAAAGAATCTGGATTGTGGTGAGGGAACAGAGAAAAAAGAGCATTTAGGACCTGCACTTACGAAGGGGGTAGGCAGCTGTATATCAGGGAGTAATCCTTCTGAGAATAAAAACAGCTGGAGCTTGTTAAGGTAATTACACAGGGGAAAGGATAATGTACTGGGAACTCCCCAAAAGAATCTGGACTGTGGTGAGGGAACAGAGAAAAAAGCTCATTTAGGACCTGCACTTACAAAGGGGGTAGGCAGCTGTATATCAGGGAGTAAACTTTCTGAGAATAAAAACAGCTGGAGCTTGTTAAGGTAATTACACAGGGGTAAGGATAATGTACTGGGAACTCCTCAGAGAATCTGATTTGTGGTGAGGGGAGAGAGATAAAAGCGCCTTAGGAATGACATGAACATGCTGCGTAGGTAGCTGTTTATCAGTAAATATCTCCACTGAGATTAAGAAAAGCAGTAGCTTAATAAATTAAGTACTTCCTGGTATGGTTACGGTACTGGTTACTCCCCAAAAGAATCTGGATTGTGGTGAGGGAACAGAGAAAAAAGCTCATTTAGGACCTGCATTTACGAAGGGGGTAGGCAGCTGTATATCAGGGAGTAAACCTTCTGAGAATAAAAACAGCTGGAGCTTGTTAAGGTAATTACACGGGGGAAAGGATAATGTACTGGGAACTCCTCAGAAGAATCTGATTTGTGGTGAGGGGAGAGAGATAAAAGCTCATTTAGGAACGTCATGAACATGCTGCGTACGTAGCTGTTTATCATTAAATATCTCCACTGAGATTAAGAAAAGCAGTAGCTTAATAATTTAAGTACTTCCTGGTATGGTTACTGTACTGGTAACTCCCCAAAAGAATCTGGATTGTGGTGAGGGAACAGAGAAAAAAGCTCATTTAGGACCTGCACTTACGGAGGGGGTAGGCAGCTGTATATCAGGGAGTAAACATTCTGAGAATAAAAACAGCTGGAGCTTGTTAAGGTAATTACACAGTGGAAAGGATAATGTACTGGGAACTCCTCAGAGGAATCTGATTTGTGGTGAGGGGAGAGAGATAAAAGCTCATTTAGGAACGACATGAACATGCTGCATACGTAGCTGTTCATCAGTAAATATCTCCACTGAGATTAAATAAAGCAGCAGCTTAATAAATTAAGTACTTCCTGGTAAGGATACTGTACTGGTAACTCCCCAAAATAATCTGGATTGTGGTGAGGGAACAGAGAAAAAAGCTCATTTAGGACCTACACTTACGAAGGGGGTAGCCAGCTGTATATCAGGGAGTAAACCTTCGGAGAATAAAAACAGCTGGAGCTTGTTAAGGTAATTACACAGGGGAAAGGATAATGTACTGGGAACTCCTCAGAAGAATCTGATTTGTGGTGAGGGGAGAGAGATAAAAGCTCATTTAGGAACGACATGAACATGCTGCGTAGGTAGCTGTTTATAAGTAAATATCTCCACTGAGATTAAGAAAAGCAGTAGCTTAATAAATTAAGTAGTTCCTGGTATGATTACTGTACTGGTAACTCCCCAAAAGAATCTGGATTGTGTTGAGGGAACAGAGAAAAAAGCTCATTTAGGACCTGCACTTACGAAGGGGTTAGGCAGCTATATATCAGGGAGTAAACCTTCTGAGAATAAAAACAGCTGGAGCTTGTTAAGGTAATTACACAAGGGAAAGGATAATGTACTGGGAACTCCTCAGAAGAATCTGATTTGTGGTGAGGGGAGAGAGATAATAGCTCATTTAAGAACGACATGAACATGCTGCATAGGTAGCTGTTTATCAGTAAATATCTCCACTGAGATTAAGAAAAGCAGTAGCTTAATAAATTAAGTACTTCCTGGTATGGATACTGTACTGGTAACTCCCCAAAAGAATCTGGATTGTGGTGAGGGAACAGAGAAAAAAGAGCATTTAGGACCTCCAATTACGAAGGGGGTAGGCAGCTGTATATCAGGGAGTAAACCTTCTGAGAATAAAAACAGCTGGAGCTTGTTAAGGTAATTACACAGGGGACAGAATAATGTACTGGGACCTCCTCAGAAGAATCTGATTTGTGGTGAGGGGAGAGAGATAAAAGCTCATTTAGGAACGACATGAACGTGCTGCGTAGGTAGCTGTATATCAGTAAATATCTCCACTGAGTTTAAGAAAAGCAGTAGCTTAATAAATTAAGTACTTCCTGGTATGGTTACTGTACTGGTAACTCCCCAAAAGAATCTGGATTGTGGTGAGGGAACAGAGAAAAAAGCTCATTTAGGACCTGCACTTACGAAGGGGGTAGGCAGCTGTATGTCAGGGAGTAACCTTCTGAGAATAAAAACAGCTGGAGCTTGTTAAGGTAATTACACAGGGGAAAGGATAATGTACTGGGAACTCCTCAGAAGATTCTTATTTGTGGTGAGGGGAGGGAGATAAAAGCTCATTTAGGAACGACATGAACATGCTGCGTAGGTAGCGGTTTATCAGTTAATATCTCCACTGAGGTTAAGAAAAGCAGTAGCTTAATAAATTAAGGACTTCCTGGTATGGTTACTGTACTGGTAACTCCCCAAAAGAATCTGGATTGTGGTGAGGGAACAGAGAAAAAAGCTCATTTAGGACCTGCACTTACGAAGGGAGTAGGCAGCTGTATATCAGTGAGTAAACCTTCTGAGAATAAAAACAGCTGGAGCTTGTTAAGGTAATTACACAGGGGAAAGGATAATGTACTGGGAACTCCTCAGAAGAATCTGATTTGTGGTGAGGGGAGAGAGATAAAGCTCATTTAGGAACGACATGAACATGCTGCGTAGGTAGCTGTTTATCAGTAAATATCTCCACTTATATTAAGAAAAGCAGTAGCTTAATAAATTAAGTACTTCCTTGTATGGTTACTGTACTGGTAACTCCCCAAAAGAATCTGGATTGTGGTGAGGGAACAGAGAAAAAAGCTCATTTAGGACCTGCACTTACCAAGGGGGTAGGCAGCTGTATATCAGGGAGTAAACCTTCTGAGAATAAAAACAGCTGGAGCTTGTTAAGGTAATTACACAGGGGAAAGGATAATGTACTGGGAACTCCCCAAAAGAATCTGGACTGTGGTGAGGGAACAGAGAAAAAAGCTCATTTAGGACCTGCACTTACGAAGGGGGTAGGCAGCTGTATATCAGGGAGTAAACCTTCTGAGAATAAAAACAGCTGGAGCTTGTTAAGGTAATTACACAGGGGAAAGGATAATGTACTGGGAACTCCTCAGAAGAATCTGATTTGTGGTGAGGGGAGAGAGATAAAAGCTCATTTAGTAACGTCATGAACATGCTGCGTACGTAGCTGTTTATCATTAAATATCTCCACTGAGATTAAGAAAAGCAGTAGCTTAATAAATTAAGTACTTCCTGGTATGGTTACTGTACTGGTAACTCCCCAAAAGAATCTGGATTGTGGTGAGGGAACAGAGAAAAAAGCTCATTTAGGACCTGCACTTACGAATGGGGTAGGCAGGTGTATATCAGGGAGTATCACTTCTTCGAATAAAAACAGCTGGAGCTTGTTAAGTAATTACACAGGGGAAAGGATAATGTACTGAGAACTCCTCAGAAGAATCTGATTTGTGGTGAGTGGAGACAGATAAAAGCTCATTTAGGAACGACATGAACATGCTGCGTAGGTAGCTGTTTATCAGTAAATATCTCCACTGAGATTAAGAAAAGCAGTAGCATAATAAATTAAGTACTTCCTGGTATGGTTACTGTACTGGTAACACCCCAAAAGAATCTGGATTTTGGTGAGGGACCAGAGAAAAAATCTCATTTAGGACCTGCACTTACGAAGGGGTAGGCAGTTGTATATCAGGGCGTAAACCTTCTGAGAATAAAAACAGCTGGAGCTTGTTAAGGTAATTACACCGGGATAAGGATAATGTACTAGGCACTCCTCAGAAGAATCTGATTTGTGATGAGGGGAGAGAGATAAAAGCTCATTTAGGAAAGACATGAATATGCTCTGTAGGTAGCTGTTTATCAGTAAATATCTCCAATGAAATTAAGAAAAGCAGTAGCTTAATAAATTAAGTACTTCCTGGTATGGTTACTCTTATGGTAACTCCCCAAAAGAATCTGGATAGTGGTGAGGGAACAGAGAAAAAAGCTCATTTATGACCTGCACTTACGGAGGGGGTAGGCAGCTGTATATCAGGGAGTAAACCTTCTGAGAATAAAAACAGCTGGAGCTTGTTAAGGGAATTACACAGGGGAAAGGATAATGTACTGGGAACTCCTCAGAAGAATCTGATTTGTGGTGAGGGGAGAGAGATAAAAGCTCATTTAGGAACGACATGAACATGCTGCGTAGGTAGCTGTTTATCAGTAAATATCTCCACTGAGATTAAGAAAACCAGTAGCTTAATAAATTAAGTACTTCCTGGTATGGATACTGTACTGGTAACTCCCCAAAAGAATCTGGATTGTGGTGAGGGAACAGAGAAAAAAGAGCATTTAGGACCTGCACTTACGAAGGGGGTAGGCGGCTGTATATCAGGGAGTAAACCTTCTGAGAATAAAAACAGCTGGAGCTTGTTAAGGTAATTACACAGGGGAAAGGATAATGTACTGGGACCTCCTCAGAAGAATCTGATTTGTGGTGAGGGGAGAGAGATAAAAGCTCATTTAGGAACGACATGAACATGCTGCGTAGGTAGCTGTTTATCAGTAAATATCTCCACTGAGATTAAGAAAAGCAGTAGCTTAATAAATTAAGTACTTCCTGGTATGGTTACTGTACTGGTAACTCCCCAAAAGAATCTGGATTGTGGTGAGGGAACAGAGAAAAAAGCTCATTTAGGACCTGCACTTACGAAGGGGGTAGGCAGCTGTATATCAGGGAGTAAACCTTCTGAGAATAAAAACAGCTGGAGCTTGTTAAGGTAATTACACAGGGGAAAGGATAATGTACTGGGAACTCCTTAGAAGATTCTTATTTGTGGTGAGGGGAGAGAGATAAAAGCTCATTTAGGAACGACATGAACATGCTGCGTAGGTAGCGATTTATCAGTAAATATCTCCACTGAGGTTAAGAAAGCAGTAGCTTAATAAATTAAGTACTTCCTGGTATGGTTACTGTACTGGTAACTCCCCAAAAGAATCTGGATTGTGGTGAGGGAACAGAGAAAAAAGCTCATTTAGGACCTGCACTTACGAAGGGGGTAGGCAGCTGTATATCAGGGAGTAAACCTTCTGAGAATAAAAACAGCTGTAGCTTGTTAAGGTAATTACACAGGGGAAAGGATAATGTACTGGGAACTCCTCAGAAGAATCTGATTTGTGGTGAGGGGAGAGAGATAAAAGCTCATTTAGGAACGACATGAACATGCTGCGTAGGTAGCTATTTATCAGTAAATATCTCCACTGATATTAAGAAAAGCAGAAGCTTAATAAATTAAGTACTTCCTGGTATGGTTACTGTACTGGTAACTCCCCAAAAGAATCTGGATTGTGGTGAGGGACCAGAGAAAAAAGCTCATTTAGGACCTGCACTTACCAAGGGGGTAGGCAGCTGTATATCAGGGAGTAAACCTTCTGAGAATAAAAACAGCTGGAGCTTGTTAAGGTAATTACACAGGGGAAAGGATAATGTACTGGGAACTCCCCAAAAGAATCTGGACTGTGGTGAGGGAACAGAGAAAAAAGCTCATTTAGGACCTGCACTTACGAAGTGGGTAGGCAGCTGTATATCAGGTAGTAAACCTTCTGAGAATAAAAACAACTGGAGCTTGTTAAGGTAATTACACAGTGGAAAGGATAATGTACTGGGAACTCCTCAGAGAATCTGATTTGTGGTGAGGGGAGAGAGATAAAAGCGCATTTAGGAATGACATGAACATTCTGCGTAGATAGCTGTTTATCAGTAAATATCTCCACTGAGATTAAGAAAAGCAGTAGCTTAATAAATTAAGTACTTCCTGGTATGGTTACTGTACTGGTAACTCCCCAAAAGAATCTGGATTGTGGTGAGGGAACAGAGAAAAAAGCTCATTTAGGACCTGCACTTACGAAGGGGGTAGGCAGCTGTATATCAGGGAGTAAACCTTCTGAGAATAAAAACAGCTGGAGCTTGTTAAGGTAATTACACAGGGGAAAGGATAATGTACTGGGAACTCCTCAGAAGAATCTGATTTGTGGTGAGGGGAGAGAGATAAAAGCTCATTTAGTAACGTCATGAACATGCTGCGTACGTAGCTGTTTATCATTAAATATCTCCACTGAGATTAAGAAAAGCAGTAGCTTAATAAATTAAGTACTTCCTGGTATGGTTACTGTACTGGTAACTCCCCAAAAGAATCTGGATTGTGGTGAGGAACAGAGAAAAAAGCTCATTTAGGACCTGCACTTACGAATGGGGTAGGCAGGTGTATATCAGGGAGTATCACTTCTGGGAATAAAAACAGCTGGAGCTTGTTAAGGTAATTACACAGGGGAAAGGATAATGTACTGAGAACTCCTCAGAAGAATCTGATTTGTGGTGAGTGGAGACAGATAAAAGCTCATTTAGGAACGACATGAACATGCTGCGTAGGTAGCTGTTTATCAGTAAATATCTCCACTGAGATTAAGAAAAGCAGTAGCATAATAAATTAAGTACTTCCTGGTATGGTTACTGTACTGGTAACACCCCAAAAGAATCTGGATTTTGGTGAGGGACCAGAGAAAATATCTCATTTAGGACCTGCACTTACGAAGGGGTAGGCAGTTGTATATCAGGGAGTAAAACTTCTGAGAATAAAAACAGCTGTAGCTTTTTAAGGTAATTACACAGGGGAAAGGATGATGTACTAGGCACTCCTCAGAAGAATCTGATTTGTGATGAGGGGTGATAGATAAAAGCTTATTTAGGAACGACATGAACATGCTGCGTAGGTAGCTGTTTATCAGTAAATATCTCCACTGAGATTAAGAAAAGCAGTAGCTTAATAAATTAAGTACTTCCTGGTATGGTTCCTGTACTGGTAACTCCCCAAAAGAATCTGGATTGTGGTGAGGGAAGAGAGAAAAAAGCTCATTTAGGACCTGCACTTACGAAGGGGGTAGGCAGCTGTATATCAGGGAGTAAACCTTCTGAGAATAAAAACAGCTGGAGCTTGTTAAGGTAATTACACAGGGGAAATGATAATGTACTGGCAACTCCTCAGAAGATTCTGATTTGTGGTGAGGGGAGAGAGATAAAAGCTCATTTAGGAACGACATGAACATGCTGCGTAGGTAGCGGTTTATCAGTAAATATCTCCACTGAGGTTAAGAAAAGCAGTAGCATAATAAATTAAGTACTTCCTGGTATGGTTACTGTACTGGTAACTCCCCAAAAGAATCTGGATTGTGGTGAGGGAACAGAGAAAAAAGCTCATTTAGGACCTCCACTTACGAAGGGGGTAGGCAGCTGTATATCAGGGAGTAAACCTTCTGAGAATAAAAACAGCTGGAGCTTGTTAAGGTAATTACACAGGGGAAAGGATAATGTACTGGGAACTCCTCAGAAGAATCTGATTTGTGGTGAGGGGAGAGAGATAAAAGCTCATTTAGGAACGACATGAACATGCTGCGTAGGTAGCTGTTTATCAGTATATATCTCCACTGATATTAAGAAAAGCAGTAGCTTAATAAATTAAGTACTTCCTGGTATGGATACTGTACTGGTAACTCCCCAAAAGAATCTGGATTGTGGTGAGGGAACAGAGAAAAAAGAGCATTTAGGACCTGCACTTACGAAGGGGGTAGGCAGCTGTATATCAGGGAGTAAACCTTCTGAGAATAAAAACAGCTGGAGCTTGTTAAGGTAATTACACAGGGGAAAGGATAATGTACTGGGAACTCCTCAGAAGATTCTTCTTTGTGGTGAGGGGAGAGAGATAAAAGCTCATTTAGGAACGACATGAACATGCTGCGTAGGTAGCGGTTTATCAGTAAATATCTCCACTGAGGTTAAGAAAAGCAGTAGCTTAATAAATTAAGTACTTCCTGGTATGGTTACTCTACTGGTAACTCCCCAAAAGAATCTGGATTGTGGTGAGTGAACAGAGAAAAAAGCTCATTTAGGACCTGCACTTACGAAGGGGGTAGGCAGCTGTATATCAGGGAGTAAACCTTCTGAGAATAAAAACAGCTGGAGCTTGTTAAGGTAATTACACAGGGGAAAGGATAATGTACTGGGAACTCCTCAGAAGAATCTGATTTGTGGTGAGGGGAGAGAGATAAAAGCTCATTTAGGAACGACATGAACATGCTGCGTAGGTAGCTGTTTGTCAGTAAATATCTCCACTGAGGTTAAGAAAAGCAGTAGCTTAATAAATTAAGTACTTCCTGGTATGGTTACTGTACTGGTAACTCCCCAAAAGAATCTGTATTGTGGTGAGGGAACAGAGAAAAAAGCTCATTTAGGACCTGCACTTACGAAGGGGGTAGGCAGCTGTATATCAGGGAGTAAACCTTCTGAGAATAAAAACAGCTGGAGCTTGTTAAGGTAATTACACAGGGGAAAGGATAATGTACTGGGAACTCCTCAGAAGAATCTGATTTGTGGTGAGGGGAGAGAGATAAAAGCTCATTTAGGAACGACATGAACATGCTGCGTAGGTAGCTGTTTATCAGTAAATATCTCCACTGAGATTAAGAAAAGCAGTAGCTTAATAAATTAAGTACTTCCTGGTATGGTTACTGTACTGGTAACTCCCCAAAAGAATCTGGATTGTGGTGAGGGAACAGAGAAAAAAGCTCATTTAGGACCTGCACTTACCAAGGGGGTAGGCAGCTGTATATCAGGGAGTAAACCTTCTGAGAATAAAAACAGCTGGAGCTTGTTAAGGTAATTACACAGGGGAAAGGATAATGTACTGGGAACTCCCGAAAAGAATCTGGACTGTGGTGAGGGAACAGAGAAAAAAGCTCATTTAGGACCTGCACTTACGAAGGGGGTAGGCAGCTGTATATCAGGGAGTAAACCTTCTGAGAATAAAAACAGCTGGAGCTTGTTAAGGTAATTACACAGGGGAAAGGATAATGTACTGGGAACTCCTCAGATGAATCTGATTTGTGGTGAGGGGAGAGAGATAAAAGCTCATTTAGGAACGACATGAACATGCTGCTTACGTAGCTGTTTATCAGTAAATATCTCCACTGAGATTAAGAAAAGCAGTAGCTTAATAAATTAAGTACTTCCTGGTATGGATACTGTACTGGTAACTCCCCAAAAGAATCTGGATTGTGGTGAGGGAACAGAGAAAAAAGCTCATTTATGACCTGCACTTACGAAGGGGGTAGGCAGCTGTATATCAGGGAGTAAACCTTCTGAGAATAAAAACAGCTGGAGCTTGTTAAGGTAATTACACAGGGGAAAGGATAATGTACTGGGAACTCCTCAGAAGAATCTGATTTGTGGTGAGGGGAGAGAGATAAAAGCTCATTTAGGAACGACATGAACATGCTGCGTAGGTAGCTGTTTATGAGTAAATATTTCCACTGAGATTAAGAAAAGCAGTAGCTTAATAAATTAAGTACTTCCTGGTATGGTTACTGTACTGGTAACTCCCCAATAGAATCTGGATTGTCGTGAGGGAACAGAGAAAAAAGCTCATTTAGGACCTGCACTTACGAAGGGGTAGGCAGCTGTATATCAGGGAGTAAACCTTCTGAGAATAAAAACAGCTGGAGCTTGTTAAGGTAATTACACAGGGGAAAGGATAATGTACTGGGAACTCCTCAGAAGATTCTTATTTGTGGTGAGGGGAGAGAGATAAAAGCTCATTTAGGAACGACATGAACATGCTGCGTAGGTAGCGGTTTGTCAGTAAATATCTCCACTGAGGTTAAGAAAAGCAGTAGCTTAATAAATTAAGTACTTCCTGGTACGGTTACTGTACTGGTAACTCCCCAAAAGAATCTGTATTGTGGTGAGGGAACAGAGAAAAAAGCTCATTTAGGACCTGCACTTACGAAGGGGGTAGGCAGCTGTATATCAGGGAGTAAACCTTCTGAGAATAAAAACAGCTGGAGCTTGTTAAGGTAATTACACAGGGGAAAGGATAATGTACTGGGAACTCCTCAGAAGAATCTGATTTGTGGTGAGGGGAGAGAGATAAAAGCTCATTTAGGAACGACATGAACATGCTGCGTAGGTAGCTGTTTATCAGTAAATATCTCCACTGATATTAAGAAAAGCAGTAGCTTAATAAATTAAGTACTTCCTGGTATGGTTACTGTACTGGTAACTCCCCAAAAGAATCTGGATTGTGTTGAGGGAACAGAGAAAAAAGCTCATTTAGGACCTGCACTTACCAAGGGGGTAGGCAGCTGTATATCAGGGAGTAAACCTTCTGAGAATAAAAACAACTGGAGCTTGTTAAGGTAATTACACAGGGGAAAGGATAATGTACTGGGAACACCCAAAAGAATCTGGACTGTGGTGAGGGAACAGAGAAAAAAGCTCATTTACGACCTGCACTTACGAAGGGGGTAGGCAGCTGTATATCAGGGAGTAAACATTTTGAGAATAAAAACAGCTGCAGCTTGTTAAGGTAATTACAGAGGGGTAAGGATAATGTACTGGGAACTCCTCAGAAGAATCTGATTTGTGGTGAGGGGAGAGAGATAAAAGCGCATTTAGGAATGACATTGTTAAACCTGGGTAACTGCAGTCGAAATCAGGACACGGGGGATGCAAGGCTAGTGAACCAATGCATACTTTATTTCAAGAGGGCCAGGGTTTATATAGGGTTAGAAACCAATTTTACAATTACAGGGTAAAAGATCAATACAGCATGACATTTGTCTCAAATACAAAAGTGGAGGAAATTTCCTACTGTGTGGGCAGGAACTTGGTACAAATGCCTTTCTAATAACAGGAGGTAGTGACTACAAAGATTATTGATATCAAAACAAGGAACTGTATACAACCGAGGTAGAACTAATTATCTCCTAGCTACTATCTCCTTAAGGCTAGATAACATCAATCTTGACTTCTCCAAATACTTGTGAAATAACAGTGAGGAGACTTTCCTGTTTACTGTGAGAATCTAGTGAGGAGACTTTCCTGTTTATAGTGAGAATCTAGTGAGGAGACTTTCCTGTTTATAGTGAGAATCTAGTGAGGAGACTCTCCTGTTTACAGAGAGAATCTAACACTAAAGGCAGCTGGTCTAGCAAGTCTTCTAAGGGAGACTTGCTAAGTAGGGGGAAAAAGGAGATTCTCACAACAACTGGTGGCTTCCTTTGGCCCACAAACACCAGAAACTCCTTACTGGGAATGTGTTCCCAAGGGCCTATTAGTGTGCTAATGAGGTATCAGAGTAACCGTGCCGGGGCTATATTTTTCCACTGGTTGGAGACTTTAATTCTCCAACAATTCCCCCTTTTTTTATTGATTATCCACAGCCGCTTCTCTGGAAAGTTTAAGGGCAGTGAGTAAAACATCAGAGGAATTATTCCTAGTGTAACGCTTCATTATAGCTATGATAGAACAATATCCTAAGAAAAAGACACATATCATAAGTATTAAGGCAATAAAAGCACTTCCAACACTATGGGTAATACTTTGCCACCACCCCCTAGGGTCTAGTCCTTCTAAGGTCTGAGCTAGTCCTTGGGCTATATCATCAATAGAAGAGGCATCTGGCAATTCCTTTTGAAAAGCTTCAAAAACCTCCCTGTACAAGCTTTGTTCACTTAACGTACCATTTAGTAGGGCTCCATCTATAAGCATTTGTATATCATTCCATTCACATTCAGAGGCATTATATTTATAAGGTGTTACACAGACATGACTAGAATTCCAATCGCAAGTCAAAAACAATCGTTGCTGCAAAGCCAGGTATTTCTGTCCAAGCCAAAACACTCCTCCTTTAACAGCTTCTAACTCATCTTGAAGGTGGGCATTTACTTCCAGCTGGTGTTGCCACAGATTGTGGGAGTCCTCGTGCCACTGCACCATAAAGTCATGAGTTTGTACAGATTGTCGCAATGCGGCTCCGGATACTGCTGCAGTTGTAGCAATGGCAATCAGTCCAACGAGTCCTGCAATAATCAGTCCAATGGCACGACGACTCCTCCTCAGAAGTCGCTTGAAAAACTGCATTACCAATCCTTGTACAGGTCCTCCAGCCCAGGGACGATGCATGCGAACAGGAACCCAAAGGGAGTTGCGCTGGGTTAAAATCATGATCCTATCTTGACTAAAATTAAAGGTGACATTGTTATTCAAGCAAGTATACAATTTACAATTTATGCAGGTAATGGCATTCTTAGTTATGTTTATGGGGCCGACCATCAGTACTTGTGGAAAATGAACACAAGCAGAGATATTATAGGTCTTTACAACTGTGAAGTTGTAGGAGGCCGAGGATCCTTTAGTTCCTGAGTAAGTTCCATTGGCCAGCAATACAGGAGCCAGAGAAGCTGCCAATTTCCAGAGATGACGTTGTGGAGGAAATAGCCTGTCTCCATGGGCGAGAGCAGGCCGGGGGTCACCAAAGCCTGCTCCAAACCACCCTAAAAGCTGTTTAGGAGACATGGCATTGGACATGTTCATAGTTAAAGTAGGGTCACAAGATGAGTTATATTCAGTGCAGTTTTGCAACCACACACCAAAAGGTCCCCAATCATACCAAGTATGTCGGGATGTATTCCAAATAGTTGGAAAAATTCCTAGACAATTTTCCCAACGTCTTTCAGTAAAGTTCAGGTTCAGGTATGTAAAATTGTCACATTTAGGCAGGCCAGTAGGAATAGGATAATTATCTAATTTATAGGTATGAGATCCCACAGACCAGGAAGACAGTCTAATCAGCCGAGTTCTACTGGAGTAATATGAACCTCCATGCTGAATCCAATATTGATATCTAAAAGGGTAACATGGGGAACGGCCTTGACAGATAGCTTTAGAGAACTGAGAATAAGAGAAGTTAAATGATCTTTCCTCTTCCATAGGAAAGACTGGAATGCCAGACCCATAGAGGGAGAGAGTAAATTAGGAATAGATGTAAAAACAGAGACAGGGGCTTTTGTCCATAAATATGGACGTAATAAAGGAGGGTTAGAAATATAGGCCCAATACATTACCTCTGATGTAGCCCCTACAGGTTACCAGTGCACACCTGTCCATTTGAATGGCCTTATCACTTGAATGAGAATGTCTCACCCCCTTGATGGACAGAGGGGTGTTTGTTGCTGGATCCACTGGTGCAGGTGCTAGAAAGATGGGCTGTCTTCTGTAGAAACATAAGCATACCCTCGCCCCTGGGTTAACAACTCCCCGGGACCCAATCTAGCCCAACCCCCAATCTATTCCAAACTGGCTGTGGTTTGTTTTGCAGAGGCGGAGCTAGGAAGTGTCGCTCAGCTCTTGCTAAAACATCTCCTTGAGACAAATTTAAAAAGTTAAGGACAAATAATGCTTCTGCAATAACAGCTCGGGCTGTTTTATAAATACTTTTTATAGAAGTTGCATATCCCTCAGTACTATCCATACTCCCCCTCTTTAGTTTTTTAATTTGCGTTTTTAATGTATAATGAGCTCTTTCTACTATACCTTGACCTTGAGGATTGTATTCAATTCCTGTAACATGAAGAATGTTATGAAATTCTAAAAATTTTCGTACTTGTTTACTGGAATAAGCTGGTGCATTGTCAGTTTTTATTTGAGAAGGAATCCCCATGACTGCGAATGTTTCTAGTAAATGTTGAATGACATGAGTCCCTTTTTCCCCTGGTAGAGGTGTTGCCCAAATAAAAGAAGAATGTGTATCAATGGATACATGCACATATTGTAAGCGGCCAAATTCAGGGATGTGTGTTACATTCATTTGCCAAATTTTATTAGGAGCAGTTCCTGACGTGTCAATTAATTTTTGAGGGCTACATAAATCCGAATCTCCTTGAAGAATGGAAAATAGATTAGGAATTCTGGGAATTCCTAAGGAAGGGCGAAGCCAATTGATGTCCCTAGTAACTATTGAAAATTAAGAGTTTTAAACTCTTCAGTACGAATTTTTATTAATTGGGGGGTAATTACTTCTCTTCTAACTAAATATCCCAGACTTAAATGGTTCTTCTGTTTAAATGAATTTTATCAGGGGCAGTTATTAAATTATACTGTTGAAAGTCTAAAGGCAAAATTTGTAACAATTTTGATACAATATTTTTATTAGGTGCAGCAAATAATAAATCATTTTATTGAAAACCTGTAAAACAAACTGGAGTAGTAATTAAACAATCATCTTGATAGCCATCGTTTTCCTATATCCAACTTAAAACAAACATTTTAAATTTCATATCTCAGAATACATTTTTTGATCTCAAGTCTTTTACCAAGCCTGGTTGTATTAAAAAGAAATCTGGAGCCTAGGTATCACCCATTGCTTCACGCTGCTTGTTTTTCACTTCCAAATTTCTTATCTAGAAAGGCATTCTAAAACCTTTTAAAGTAGAGGCTTTCACACCTTTACCTCAGCCTGTATTTGCATAGAAAAACTGAAGCCCAGGGGGCACATTGCCTCCTGGTTGTCTGCTTTAAAAGAGCCATTTTCCTATATACAGAGAGTTAATGAAAGTTGTGTACTTCTATCCCCCATTAGTTTATATACTTTAAAATATTTACCTGATTATATGTGACTTAAGATAGTTAATCTTACTGTTACAGTACAGTTTACACTTAAAAAATTTAGTACCTGATTCATTAAATTGATACCCAAAACAATTGTAACAAGAGTACACTTAGCAATGTGCCCCAGAATTATAACCATGAGATTTCAGAGTTAGCATATTTGCCTTTTTAATACATCCAAATTGCAAACCTGTACAGAAATCGAGTTATATCAGGTAAATAAACTTTTAACTCTCCTTTAAGATATTCCAATTTTAATCCATCCTAAGGGGCAGTTTTTAGAAGTATCAGTCAAATCATACATTTTACCATGAGGTTTCCAATGTTTACCTGAAAACAAAAGAAATAAAAGAAAGGCCTCCATTGGCCTGTCCTATAGAATGGGCCTATTTCCATCCTACTCCTTAGAGCTTGATGAACTGCCTTGGGGCCAGCTTGCCCTCTCCCACTATGAATGGACGCTACCCTAAGGCTGTCCCATCACGTGGATCGGCTAAACTGCACTTTTGTCAGTTTACCCCTCACTACTGAGGATAGGTTCAAGGGCCCATGCTAAGTATTTATTTATTTATTTATTTATTTATAACCATGAATTAAAGAATTTTTAACTATAGTTCCTTTTAAAATAAAGTAATAATCCTTTAAAGCTTTTGGTAAAGCCCAAACTCGATGATCTTTTGAAGTTTAAAGTTAAACTAACCTATTTTTATATCATACATTTTTAATCTTGAACACATTCACACCCACATACATTTGTGCGCGCGCACACACACATACATACATTCACATATGTAGGTATTAATGTAAACAGAACTTAAAAACAGTCCAAACAACTATTAGCCGTACATTTTTTAGTGGCAAAAGGTATATTTTCCAATCTTATTCTTGTAATGACCAAAACTTAAAACAAAACCTTTAATGAATGATTTTAGCATCGTTTAGTCTTATTTGCTAGGGCCTATTAGTTTTAGCAAAGTATCTTAGCATACTAAACACTGAAGATAACTGGGTTGGGGTCCCCTGGAGTATTACTGAGTCCACCTAGCACTTGACTCTTAGTGTTTACTCTCAGGCTAAGATTAGCCTAGCCGGCTGTTTGAACTCAGCTCTTAGCAGCCTGCACTTTTTCTGCCTTCTTGCAGAAGGAGACACAGTACCTAGTAAATGTTTTGCCCATAGACATGTAAATAGACAACAGAAATAAGGGAAACAAAAGTTTATGTTTAAAACTGGTACTAAACTCAAAGACAAAACTAGTCAAGACAAAACAGAACATAAAAACAGAGGCTTTTACGCCTTGGATGGCATGTCCAGCGTCCACAAGCTGCCAGCCAGAGTGATGGAAAGTCCATAGGGCCCTGAAAATTCTCAGGGGGATCCTCCCCAGTGGAGATTTCCATCCCCTGGCAATCAACCTGCCGAGGCCGCCCACCAGAGGACTTTTTTCCCAATTTAGCACTCCACACGAAACACAACTAATCAAACAAGGACAAAGACACATGAAACATGTAGCGCAGGCGCAAATTAAAAGTGCAATTGCAGTAAAAATTCTCTTTAGAAGTAAAAGAAAAATCACTAGTCCTTCCCCAATTCCAGGCTGCTGGACTAAAACAGGGAGTGTCAGCTCCCCTGCTAGTGCCTGGTTGTAAAGAAAAGATGATGGGGAAGCCTCCTTCACTGGAAGGGAGCCAGGAGACAGCCCTGTATTACAGCTGTCCTAAATTGAGTGAATCTGGTCAATATCTTGATAATGACGGGGCTGTGCCACACCTCTGGTTGGAGGGGGTTCAATGACAGGAAAAGTTTGATAGCAAGAGAGAGAAGCAGAACCATAGGACTTAGATTAATTAAAGTAAAAGTGGGCTCCGCGGCCGCAATTATTTGTTCTTTACTTTCACCTTCCTGACTGCCCCTGGCAGATCGAAAGAGCATCTGTAGCACTTTGACTGCACTGCTGAGCTGCCTAAATTAGCATCATTCTCTGAAGGAGCATAGGGAGAGGCTGAAGGCTTATTTGATGTTAATTTTTCTTTAACAAAACTGACAGGAGATAGTTCGGGTGTTGCCATGTCTTTTAGCTCCTGCCCAATTTGAGTTTTTACCTCCCCGGACAAATTATAAGCCTTCATAGCTTTTTCCACGTCAGCCTCTGGCTCAGGAGCTGATGTTATGATAGCATCAGGAGACATCATGCTCACGGCTGTATGTATTAATGCCCAAACACACCAAAATGTAACTGGAACCTTGTCTCCACACTGATATTCATTTTCCATATTATTCTCTACTCGTTCCCAGACTTCTAAATCTAAAGTATCTCCCTCTGGGAACCATAGATTATACTCCACTACCTGTACACACTCATCTCTTTGTGAACACGAGACCATAGCTCCGTCCGTTTCAATACATGGTGGATAATAATTAGAAAATGGAGTTGGTTTAGCTTGTCCCATAACCCCGTAATTTTTTAAGAATAGGAGCTCACCACACAGATCCCTTGTCTCCTGTGAATTACACACAGATCCCTTGTCTCCTGTGAATTAAAAATATCTCTCACCTCACTCAAGAGCTCCGCAGTTCCGCAATCTCCTGTGGATCAATTGTCAGGTCCCTGGGTCCGGACGCCAGATGTTGAACCTGGGTAACTGCAGTCGAAATCAGGACACGGGGGATGCAAGGCTAGTGAACCAATGCATACTTTATTTCAAGAGGGCCAGGGTTTATATAGGGTTAGAAACCAATTTTACAATTACAGGGTAAAAGATCAATACAGCATGACATTTGTCTCAAATACAAAAGTGGAGGAAATTTCCTACTGTGTGGGCAGGAACTTGGTACAAATGCCTTTCTAATAACAGGAGGTAGTGACTACAAAGATTATTGATATCAAAACAAGGAACTGTATACAACCGAGGTAGAACTAATTATCTCCTAGCTACTATCTCCTTAAGGCTAGATAACATCAATCTTGACTTCTCCAAATACTTGTGAAATAACAGTGAGGAGACTTTCCTGTTTACTGTGAGAATCTAGTGAGGAGACTTTCCTGTTTATAGTGAGAATCTAGTGAGGAGACTTTCCTGTTTATAGTGAGAATCTAATGAGGAGACTCTCCTGTTTACAGAGAGAATCTAACACTAAAGGCAGCTGGTCTAGCAAGTCTCCTAAGGGAGACTTGCTAAGTAGGGGGAAAAAGGAGATTCTCACAACAACTGGTGGCTTCCTTTGGCCCACAAACACCAGAAACTCCTTACTGGGAATGTGTTCCAAGGGTCTATTAGTGTGCTAATGAGGTATCAGAGTAACCGTGCCGGGGCTAAATTTTTCCACTGGTTGGAGACTTTAATTCTACAACATGACATGAACATGCTGCGTAGGTAGCTGTTTATCAGTAAATATCTCCACTGAGATTAAGAAAAGCAGTAGCTTAATAAATTAAGTACTTCCTGGTATGGTTACTGTACTGGTACCTCCCCAAAAGAATCTGGATTGTGGTGAGGGAACAGAGAAAAAAGTTCATTTGTGACCTGCACTTACGAAGGGGGTAGGCAGCTGTATATCAGGAAGTAAACCTTCTGAGAATAAAAACAGCTGGAGCTTGTTAAGGTAATTACACAGGGGAAAGGATAATGTACTGGGAACTCCTCAGAAGAATCTGATTTGTGGTGAGGGGAGAGAGATAAAAGCTCATTTAGGAACGACATGAACATGCTGCGTAGGTAGCTGTTTATCAGTAAATATCTCCCCTGAGATTAAGAAAAGCAGTAGCTTAATAAATTAAGTACTTCCTGGTATGGATACTGTACTGGTAACTCCCCAAAAGAATCTGGATTGTGGTGAGGGAACAGAGAAAAAAGCTCATTTAGGACCTGCACTAACGAAGGGGGTAGGCAGCTGTATATCAGGGAGTAAACCTTCTGAGAATAAAAACAGCTGGAGCTTGTTAAGGTAATTACACAGGGGAAATGATAATGTACTGGGAACTCCTCAGAAGAATCTGATTTGTGGTGAGGGGAGAGAGATAAAAGCTCATTTAGGAACGACATGAACATGCTGCGTAGGTAGCTGTTTTTCAGTAAATATCTCCACTGAGATTAAGAAAAGCAGTAGCTTAATGAATTAAGTACTTCCTGGTATGGTTACTGTACGGGTAACTCTGAAAAAGAATCTGGATTGTGGTGGGGAACAGAGAAATAAGCTCATTTAGGACATGCACTTACGAAGGGGGTAGGCAGTTGTATATCAGGGAGTAAACATTCTGAGAATAAAAACAGCTGGAGCTTGTTAAGGTAATTACACAGGGGAAAGGATAATGTACTGGGAACTCCTCAGAAGAATCTGATTTGTGGTGAGGGGAGAGAGATAAAAGCTCAATTAGGAACGCCATGAACATGCTGCGTAGGTAGCTGTTTATCAGTAAATATCTCCACTGAGATTAAGAAAAGCAGTAGCTTAATAAATTAAGTACTTCCTGGTACGTTTACTGTACTGGTAACTCCCCAAAAGAATCTGGATTGTGGTGAGGGAACAGAGAATAAAGCTCATTTAGGACCTGCACTTACGAAGGGGGTAGGCAGCTGTTTATCAGGGAGTAAACCTTCTGAGAATAAAAACAGCTGGAGCTTGTTAAGATAATTACACAGGGGAAAGGATAATGTACGGGAAACTCCTCAGAAGAATCTGATTTGTGGTGAGGGGAGAGAGATAAAAGCTCATTTAGGAACGACGTGAACATGCTGCGTAGGTAGCTGTTTATCAGTAAATATCTCCACTGAGATTAAGAAAAGCAGTAGCTTAAAAATTAAGAACTTCCTGGTATGGTTACTCTACTGGTAACTCCCCAAAGAATCTGGATTGTGGTGAGGGAACAGAGAAAAAAGCTCATTTAGGACCTGCACTTACGAAGGGGGTAGGCAGCAGTATATCAGGGAGTAAACATTCGGAGAATAAAAAGAGCTGGAGCTTGTTAAGGTAATTACACAGGGGAAAGGATAATGTACTGGGAAATCCTGAGAAGAATCTGATTTGTGGTGAGGGGAGAGAAATAAAAGCTCATTTAGGAACGACATGAACATGCTGCGTAGGTAGCTGTTTATCAGTAAATATCTCCACTGAGATTAAGAAAAGCAGTAGCTTAATAAACTAAGTACTTCCTGGTATGGTTACTGTACTGGTAACTCCCCAAAAGAATCGGGATTGTGGTGATGGAACAGAGAAAAAAGCTCATTTATGACCGGCACATATGAAGGGGGTAGGCAGCTATATATCAGGAAGTAAATCTTCTGAGAAAAAAAACAGCTGGAGCTTGTTAAGTTAATTACACAGGGGAAAGGATAATGAACTGGGAACTCCTCAGAAGAATCTGATTTGTGGTGAGGAGAGAGAGATAAAAGCTCATTTAGGAACGACGTGAAAATGCTGCATACGTAGCTGTTTATCAGTAAATATCTCCACTGAAATTAAGAAAAGCAGTAGCTTAATAAATTAAGTACTTCCTGCTATGGATACTGTACTGGAAACTCCCCAAAATAATCTGGATTGTGGTGAGGGAACAGA
Source organism: Perognathus longimembris pacificus (assembly GCF_023159225.1). Taxonomy (NCBI): domain Eukaryota; kingdom Metazoa; phylum Chordata; class Mammalia; order Rodentia; family Heteromyidae; genus Perognathus; species Perognathus longimembris. Next base: position 17,609 of record NW_025962097.1, on the reverse strand, counting down.
GAAAAAAGCTCATTTAGGACCTGCACTTACGAAGGGGGTAGGCAGCTGTTTATCAGGGAGTAAACCTTCTGAGAATAAAAACAGCTGGAGCTTGTTAAGGTAATTACACAGGGGAAAGGATAATGTACTGGGAACTCCTCAGAAGAATCTGATTTGTGGTGAGGGGAGAGAGATAAAAGCTCATTTAGGAACGACATGAACATGCTGCGTAGGTAGCTGTTTATCAGTAAATATCTCCACTGAGATTAAGAAAAGCAGTAGCTTAATAAATTAAGAACTTCCTGGTATGGTTACTGTACTGGTAACTCTGAAAAAGAATCTGGATTGTGGTGGGGAACAGAGAAATAAGCTCATTTAGGACATGCACTTACGAAGGGGTAGGCAGTTGTATATCACGGAGTAAACCTTCTGAGAATAAAAACAGCTGAGCTTGTTAAGGTAATTACACAGGGGAAAGGATAATGTACTGGGAACTCCTCAGAAGAATCTGATTTGTGGTGAGGGGAGAGAGATAAAAGTTCATTTAGGAACGACATGAACATGCTGCGTAGGTAGATGTTTATCAGTAAATATCTCCACTTAGATTAAGAAAAGCAGTAGCTAAATAAATTAAGTACTTCCTGGTATGTTTACTGTACTGGTAACTCCCCAAAAGAATCTGGATTGTGGTGAGGGAACAGAGAAAAAAGCTCATTTAGGACCTGCACTTAGGAACGGGCTAGGCAGCTGTATATCAGGGAGTAAAACTTCTGAGAATAAATACAGCGGGAGCTTGTTAAGGTAATTAGACAGGGGAAAGGGTAATGTACTGGGAACTCCTCAGAAGAATCTGATTTGTGGTGAGGGGAGAGAGATAAAAGCTCATTTAGGAACGACATGAACATGCTGCCTACATAGCTGTTTATCAGTAAATATCTCCACTGAGATTAAGAAAAGCAGTAGCTTAATAAATTAGGTACTTCCTACTATGGATACTGTACTGGTAACTCCCCAAAAGAATCTGGATTGTGGTGAGGGGAGAGAGATAAAAGCTCATTTAGGAACGACATGAACATGCTGCGTAGGTAGCTGTTTATCAGTAAATATCTCCACTGAGATTAAGAAAAGCAGTAGCTTAATAAATTAAGTACTTCCTGGTATGGTTACTGTACTGGTAACTCTGAAAGAGAATCTGGATTGTGGTGGGGAACAGAGAAATAAGCTCATTTAAGACCTGCACTTACGAAGGGGGTAGGCAGTTGTATATCAGGGAGTAAACCTTCTGAGAATAAAAACAGCTGGAGCTTGTTAAGGTAATTACACAGGGGAAAGGATAATGTACTGGGAACTCCTCAGAAGAATCTGATTTGTGGTGAGGGGAGAGAGATAAAAGCTCATTTAAGAACGACATGAACATGCTGCGTAGGTAGCTGTTTATCAGTAAATATCTCCACTGAGATTAAGAAAAGCAGTAGCTTAATAAGTTAAGTACTTCCTGGTATGGTTACTGTACTGATAACTCCCCAAAAGAATCTGGATTGTGGTGAGGGAACAGAGAAAAAAGCTCATTTAGGACCTGCACTTACGAAGGGGGTAGGCAGCTGTATATCAGGGATTAAACATTCTGAGAATAAAAACAGCTGGAGCTTGTTAAGGTAATTACACAGGGGAAAGGATAATGTACTGGGAACTCCTCAGAAGAATCTGATTTGTGGTGAGGCGAGAGAGATAAAAGCTCATTTAGGAACGACATGAACATGCTGCGTAGGTAGCTGTTTATCAGTAAATATCTCCACTGAGATTAAGAAAAGCAGTAGCTTAATAAACTAAGTACTTCCTGGTATGGTTACTGTACTGGTAACTCCCCAAAAGAATCGGGATTGTGGTGATGGAACAGAGAAAAAAGCTCATTTATGACCGGCACATATGAAGGGGGTAGGCAGCTATATATCAGGAAGTAAATCTTCTGAGAAAAAAAACAGCTGGAGCTTGTTAAGTTAATTACACAGGGGAAAGGATAATGAACTGGGAACTCCTCAGAAGAATCTGATTTGTGGTGAGGAGAGAGAGATAAAAGCTCATTTAGGAACGACGTGAAAATGCTGCATACGTAGCTGTTTATCAGTAAATATCTCCACTGAAATTAAGAAAAGCAGTAGCTTAATAAATTAAGTACTTCCTGCTATGGATACTGTACTGGAAACTCCCCAAAATAATCTGGATTGTGGTGAGGGAACAGAGAAAAAAAGCTCATTTAGGACCTGCACTTACGAAGGGGGTAGGCAGCTGTTTATCAGGGAGTAAACCTTCTGAGAATAAAAACAGCTGGAGCTTGTTAAGGTAATTACACAGGGGAAAGGATAATGTACTGGGAACTCCTCAGAAGAATCTGATTTGTGGTGAGGGGAGAGAGATAAAAGCTCATTTAGGAACGACATGAACATGCTGCGTAGGTAGCTGTTTTTCAGTAAATATCTCCACTGAGATTAAGAAAAGCAGTAGCTTAATAAATTAAGTACTTCCTGGTATGGTTACTGTACGGGTAACTCTGAAAAAGTATCTGGATTGTGGTGGGGAACAGAGAAATAAGCTCATTTAGGACATGCACTTACGAAGGGTTTAGGCAGTTGTATATCAGGGAGTAAACCTTCTGAGAATAAAAACAGCTGGAGCTTGTTAAGGTAATTACACAGGGGAAAGGATAATGTACTGGGAACTCCTCAGAAGAATCTGATTTGTGGTGAGGGGAGAGAGATACAAGTTCATTTAGGAACGACATGAACATGCTGCGTAGGTAGCTGTTTATCAGTAAATATCTCCACTGAGATTAAGAAAAGCAGTAGCTTAATAAATTAAGTACTTCCTGGTATGTTTACTATACTGGTAACTCCCCAAAAGAATCTGGATTGTGGTGAGGGAACAGAGAAGAAAGCTCATTTAGGACCTGCACTTAGGAACGGGCTAGGCAGCTGTATATCAGGGAGTAAACCTTCTGAGAATAAATACAGCGGGAGCTTGTTAAGGTAATTAGACAGGGGAAAGGATAATGTACTCGGAACTCCTCAGAAGAATCTGATTTGTGGTGAGGGGAGAGAGATAAAAGCTCATTTAGGAACGACATGTACATGCTGCCTACATAGCAGTTTATCAGTAAATATCTCCACTGAGATTAAGAAAAGCAGTAGCTGAATAAATTAAGTACTTCCTACTATGGATACTGTACTGGTAACTCCCCAAAAGAATCTGGATTGTGGTGAGGGGAGAGAGATAAAAGCTCATTAGGAACGACATGAACATGCTGCGTAGGTAGCTGTTTATCAGTAAATATCTCCACTGAGATTAAGAAAAGCAGTAGCTTAATAAATTAAGTACTTCCTGGTATGGTTACTGTATTGGTAACTCTGAAAAAGAATCTGGATTGTGGTGGGGAACAGAGAAATAAGCTCATTTAGAACATGCACTTAAGAAGGGGGTAGGCAGTTGTATATCAGGGAGTAAACCTTCTGAGAATAAAAACAGCTGGAACTTGTTAAGGTAATTACACAGGGGAAAGGATAATGTACTGGGAACTCCTCAGAAGAATCGGATTTGTGGTGAGGGGAGAGAGATAAAAGCTCATTTAGGAACGACATGAACATGCTGCGTAGGTAGCTGTTTATCAGTAAATATCTCCACTGAGATTAAGAAAAGCAGTAGCTTAATAAATTAAGTACTTCCTGGTATGGTTACTGTACTGATAACTCCCCAAAAGAATCTGGATTGTGGTGAGGGAACAGAGAAAAAAGCTCATTTAGGACCTGCACTTACGAAGGGTGTAGGCAGCTGTATATCAGGGATTAAACATTCTGAGAATAAAAACAGCTGGAGCTTGTTAAGGTAATTACACAGGGGAAAGGATAATGTACTGGGAACTCCTCAGAAGAATCTGATTTGTGGTGAGGGGGAGAGAGATAAAAGCTCATTTAGGAACGACATGAACATGCTGCGGAGGTAGCTGTTTATCATTAAATATCTCCACTGAGAATAAGAAATGCAGTAGCTTAATAAATTAAGTACTTCCTGGTATGGTTACTGTACTGGTAACTCCCCAAAAGAATCTGGATTGTGTTGAGGGAACAGAGAAAAAAGCTCATTTAGGACCTTTACTTACGAAGGGGGTAGGCAGCTGTTTATCAGGGAGTAAACCTTCTGAGAATAAAAACAGCTGGAGCTTGTTAAGGTAATTACACAGGGGAAAGGATAATGTACTGGGAACTCCTCAGAAGAATCTGATTTGTGGTGAGGGGAGAGAGATAAAAGCTCATTTAGGAACGACATGAACATGCTGCGTAGGTAGCTGTTTTTCAGTAAATATCTCCACTGAGATTAAGAAAAGCAGTAGCTTAATAAATTAAGTACTTCCTGGTATGGTTACTGTACGGGTAACTCTGAAAAAGAATCTGGATTGTGGTGGGGAACAGAGAAATAAGCTCATTTAGGACATGCACTTACGAAGGGGGTAGGCAGTTGTATATCAGGGAGTAAACCTTCTGAGAATAAAAACAGCTGGAGCTTGTTAAGGTAATTACACAGGGAAAGGATAATGTACTGGGAACTCCTCAGAAGAATCTGATTTGTGGTGAGGGGAGAGAGATACAAGTTCATTTAGGAACGACATGAACATGCTGCGTAGGTAGCTGTTTATCAGTAAATATCTCCACTGAGATTAAGAAAAGCAGTAGCTTAATAAATTAAGTACTTCCTGGTATGTTTACTATACTGGTAACTCCCCAAAAGAATCTGGATTGTGGTGAGGGAACAGAGAAGAAAGCTCATTTAGGACCTGCACTTAGGAACGGGCTAGGCAGCTGTATATCAGGGAGTAAACCTTCTGAGAATAAATACAGCTGGAGCTTGTTAAGGTAATTAGACAGGGGAACGGATAATGTACTCGGAACTCCTCAGAAGAATCTGATTTGTGGTGAGGGGAGAGAGATAAAAGCTCATTTAGGAACGACATGTACATGCTGCCTACATAGCAGTTTATCAGTAAATATCTCCACTGAGATTAAGAAAAGCAGTAGCTTAATAAATTAAGTACTTCCTACTATGGATACTGTACTGGTAACTCCCCAAAAGAATCTGGATTGTGGTGAGGGGAGAGAGATAAAAGCTCATTTAGGAACGACATGAACATGCTGCGTATGTAGCTGTTTATCAGTAAATATCTCCACTGAGATTAAGAAAAGCAGTAGCTTAATAAACTAAGTACTTCCTGGTATGGTTACTGTATTGGGAACTCTGAAAAAGAATCTGGATTGTGGTGGGGAACAGAGAAATAAGCTCATTTAGAACATGCCCTTACGAAGGGGGTAGGCAATTGTATATCAGGGAGTAAACCTTCTGAGAATAAAAACAGCTGGAGCTTGTTAAGGTAATTACACAGGAGAAAGGATAATGTACTGGGAACTCCTCAGAAGAATCTGATTTGTGGTGAGGGGAGAGAGATAAAATCTCATTTTTGAACGACATGAACATGCTTCGTATTTAGCTGTTTATCAGTAAATATCTCCACTGAGATTAAGAAAAGCAGTAGCCTAATAAATTTAGTACTTCCTGGTATGTTTACTGTACTGGTAACTCCCCAAAAGAATCTGGATTGTGGTGAGGGAACAGAGAAAAAAGCTCATTTAGGACCTGCACTTAGGAACGCGGTAGGCAGCTGTATATCGGGGAGTAAAACTTCTGAGAATAAAAATAGCTGGAGCTTGTTAAGGTAATTACCCAGGGGAAAGGATAATGTACTGGGAACTCCTCAGAAGAATCTGATTTGTGGTGAGGGGAGAGAGATAAAAGCTCATTTAGGAACGACATGCACATGCTGCATACATAGCTGTTTATCAGTAAATATCTCCACTGAGATTAAGAAAAGCAGTAGCTTAATAAATTATGTACTTCCTGCTATGGATACTGTACTGGTAACTCCCCAAAAGAATCTGGATTCTGGTGAGGGAACAGAGAAAAAAGCTCATTTAGGACCTGCACTTACGAAGGGGGTAGGCACCTGTATATCAGGGAGTAAACCTTCTGAGAACAAAAACAGCTGGAGCTTGTTAAGGTAATTACACAGGGGAAAGGATAATGTACTGGGAACTCCTCAGAAGAATCTGATTTGTGGTGAGGGGAGAGAGATAAAATCTCATTTAGGAACGAAATGAACATGCTGCGTAGGTAGCAGTTTATCAGTAAATAAATCCACTGAGATTAAGAAAATCAGTAGCTTAATAAATTAAGTACTTCCTGGTATGGTTACTGTACTGGTAACTCCCCAAAAGAATCTGGATTGTGGTGAGGGAACAAAGAAAAAAGCTCATTTAGGAACGACATGAACATGCTGCGTACATAGCTGTTTATCTGTAAATATCTCCACTGAGATTAAGAAAAGCAGTAGCTTAATAAATTAAGTACTTCCTGGTATGGTTACTGTACTGGTAACTCCCCAAAAGAATCTGTATTCTGGTAAGGGAAGAGAGAAAAAAGCTCATTTAGAACCTGCACTTACGAAGGGGGTAGGCAGCTGTATATCAGGGAGTAAACCTTCTGAGAATAAAAACAGCTGGAACTTGTTAAGGTAATTACAAGGGGAAAGGATAATGTACTGGGAACTCCTCAGAAGAATCTGATTTGTGGTGAGGGGAGAGAGATAAAAGCTCATTTAGGAACGACATGAACATGCTGCGAACATAGCTGTTTATCAGTAAATATCTCCACTGAGATTAAGAAAAGCAGTAGCTTAATAAATTAAGTACTTCCTGGTACGGTTACTGTACTGGTAACTCCCCAAAAGAATCTGGAATGTGGTGAGGGAACAGAGAAAAAAGCTCAGTTAGGACCTGCACTTACGAAGGGGGTAGGCAGCTGTATATCAGGGAGTAAACCTTCGGAGAATAAATTACACAGGGGAAAGGATAATGTACTGGGAACTCCTCAGAAGAATCTGATTTGTGGTGAGGAGAGAGAGATAAAAGCTCATTTAGGAACGACGTGAAAATGCTGCATACGTAGCTGTTTATCAGTAAATATCTCCACTGAGATTAAGAAAAGCAGTAGCTTAATAAATTACGTACTTCCTGCTATGGATACTGTACTGGTAACTCCACAAATGAATCTGGATTGTGGTGAGGGAACAGAGAAAAAAGCTCATTTAAGACCTGCACTTACGAAGGGGGTAGGCAGCTGTATATCAGGGATTAAACATTCTGAGAATAAAAACAGCTGGAGCTTGTTAAGGTAATTACACAGGGGAAAGGATAGTGTACTGGGAACTCCTCAGAAGAATCTGATTTGTGGTGAGGGGAGAGAGATAAAATCTCATTTAGGAACGACATGAACATGCTGCGGAGGTAGCTGTTTATCATTAAATATCTCCACTGAGAATAAGAAAAGCAGTATCTTAATAAATTAAGTACTTCCTGGTATGGTTACTGTACTGGAAACTCTGAAAAAGAATCTGGATTGTGGTGGGGAACAGAGAAATAAGCTCATTTAGGACATGCACTTACGAGGGGGTTAGACAGTTGTATATCAGGGAGTAAACCTTCTGAGAATAAAAACAGCTGGAGCTTGTTAAGGTAATTACACAGGGGAAAGGATAATGTACTGGGAACTCCTCAGAAGAATCTGATTTGTGGTGAGGGGAGAGAGATAAAATCTCATTTAGGAACGACATGAACATGCTGCGTAGGTAGCTGTTTATCAGTAAATATCTCCACTGAGATTAAGAAAAGTAGTAGCTTAATAAATTAAGTACTTCCTGGTATGTTTACTGTACTGGTAACTCCCCAAAAGAATCTGGATTGTGGTGAGGGAACAGAGAAAAAAGCTCATTAAGGACCTGCACTTAGGAACGCGGTAGGCAGCTGTATATCAGGGAGTAAACCTTCTGAGAATAAAAATAGCTTGAGCTTGTTAAGGTAATTACACAGGGGAAAGGATAATGTACTGGGAACTCCTCAGAAGAATCTGATTTGTGGTGAGGGGAGAGAGATAAAAGCTCATTTAGGAACGACATGAACATGCTGCATACATAGCTGTTTATCAGTAAATATCTCCACTGAGATTAAGAAAAGCAGTAGCTTAATAAATTATGTACTTCCTGCTATGGATACAGTACTGGTAACTCCCCAAAAGAATCTGGATTCTGGTGAGGGAACAGAGAAAAAAGCTCATTTAGGACCTGCACTTACGAAGGGGGTAGGCAGCTGTATATCAGGGAGTAAACCTTCTGAGAATAAAAACAGCTGGAGCTTGTTAAGGTAATTACACAGGGGAAAGGATAATGTACTGGGAACTCCTCAGAAGAATCTGATTTGTGGTGAGGGGAGAGAGATAAAAGCTCATTTAGGAACGACATGAACATGCTGCATACATAGCTGTTTATCAGTAAATATCTCCACTGAGATTAAGAAAAGCAGTAGCTTAATAAATTAAGTACTTCCTGGTATGGACACTGTACTGGTAACTCCCCAAAAGAGTCTGGATTGTGGTGAGGGAACAGAGAAAAAAGCTCATTTAGGAACGACATGAACATGCTGCTTAGGTAGCTTTTTATCAGTAAATATCTCCACTGAGATTAAGAAAAGCAGTAGCTTAATAATTTAAATACTTCCTGGTATGGTTACTGTACTGGTAACTCCCCAAAAGAATCTGGATTGTGGTGAGGGAACAGAGAAAAAAGCTCATTTAGGACCTGCTCTTACGAAGGGGGTAGGCAGCTGTATATCAGGGAGTAAACCTTCTGAGAATAAAAACAGCTGGAGCTTGTTAAGGTAATTACACAGGGGAAAGGATAAAGTACTGGGAACTCCTCAGAAGAATCTGATTTGTTGGTGAGGGGAGAGAGATAAAAGCTCATTTAGGAACGACATGAACATGCTGTGTAGGTAGCTGTTTATCAGTAAATATCTCCACTGAGATTAAGAAAAGCAGTAGCTTAATAAATAAAGTACTTCCTGGTATGGATACTGTACTGGTAACTCCCCAAAAGAATCTGGATTTGGTGAAGGAACAGAGAAACAAGCTCATTTAGGATCTGAACTTACGAACGGGGTAGGCAGCAGTATATCAGGGAGTAAACATTAGAGAATAAAAACAGCTGGAGCTTGTTAAGGTAATTACACAGGGGAAAGGATAATGTACTGGGAACTCCTCAGAAGAATCTGAGTTATGGTGACGGGAGAGAGATAAAAGCTCATTTAGGAACGACATGAACATGCTCCGTAGGTAGCTGTTTATCAGTAAATATCTCCACTGAGATTAAGAAAAGCAGTAGCTTAATAAATTAAGTACTTCCTGGTATGGTTACTGTACTGGTAACTCCCCAAAAGAATCTGGATTGTGGTGAGGGAACAGAGAAAAAAGCTCATTTAGGACCTGCACTTACGAAGGGGTAGGCAGCTGTATATCAGGGAGTAAACCTTCTGAGAATGAAAACAGCTGGAGCCTGTTAAGGTAATTACACAGGGGAAAGGATAATATACTGGGAACTCCTCAGAAGAATCTGATTTGTGGTGAGGGGAGAGAGATAAAAGCTCATTTAGGAACAACATGAACATGCTGCGTAGGTAGCTGTTTATCAGTAAATAAATCCACTGAGATTAAGAAAATCAGTAGCTTAAAAAATTAAGTACTTCCTGGTATGGTTACGGTACTGGTAACTCCCCAAAAGAATCTGGATTGTGGTGAGGGAACAGAGAAAAAAGCTCATTTAGGACCTGCACTTACGAAGGGGGTAGGCAGCTGTATATCAGGGAGTAAACCTTCTGAGAATAAAAACAGCTAGAGCTTGGTAAGGTAATCACACAGGGGAAAGGATAAAGTACTGGGAACTCCTCAGAAGGATCTGATTTGTTGGTGAGGGGAGAGAGATAAAAGCTCATTTAGGAACGACATGAACATGCTGCGTAGTTAGCTGTTTATTAGTAAATATCTCCACTGAGATTAAGAAAAGCAGTAGCTTAATAAATTAAGTACTTCCTGGTATGGTTACTGTACTGGTAACTCCCCAAAAGAACCTGGATTGTGGTGAGGGAACAGAGAAAAAAGCTCATTTATGACCTGAACTTACGAAGGGGGTAGGCAGCTGTATATCAGGGAGTAAACCTTCTGAGAATAAAAACAGCTGGAGCTTGTAAGGTAATTACACAGGGGAAAGGTTAATGTACTGGGAACTCCTCAGAAGAATCTGATTTGTGGTGAGGGGAGAGAGATAAAAGCTCATTTAGGAACGACATGAACATGCTGCATACGTAGCTGTTTATCAGTAAATATCTCCACTGAGATTAAGAAAAGCAGTAGCTTAATAAATTAAGTACTTCCTGGTAAGGATACTGTACTGGTAACTCCCCAAAAGAATCTGGATTGTGGTGAGGGAACAGAGAAAAAAGATCATTTAGGAACGTCATGAACATACTGCGTAGGAAGCTGTTTATCAGTAAATATCTCCACTGAGATTAAGAAAAGCAGTAGCTTAATAAATTAAGTACTTCCTGGTATGGTTACTGTCCTGGTAACTCCCCAAAAGAATCTGGATTGTGGTGAGGGAACAGAGAAAAAACTTATTTAGGACCTGCACTTACGAAGGGGGTAGGCAGCTGTATATCAGGGAGTAAACCTTCTGAGAATAAAAACAGATGGAGATGGTTAAGGTAATTACATAGGGGAAAGGAAAAAGTACTGGGAACTCCTCAGAAGAATCTGATTAGTGGTGAGGGGAGAGAGATAAAAGCTCATTTAAGAACGACATGAACATGCTGCGTAGGTAGCTCTTTATCAGTAAATAAATCCACTGAGAATAAGAAAATCAGTAGCTTAATAAATTAAGTACTTCCTGGTATGGTTACTGTACTGGTAACTCCCCAAAAGAATCTGGATTGTGGTGAGGGAACAGAGAAAAAAGCTCATTTAGGACCTGGACTTATGAAGGGGGTAGGCAGCTGTATATCAGGGAGTAAATCTTCTGAGAATAAAAACAGCTGGAGCTTGTTAAGGTAATTACACAGGGGAGAGGATAATGTACTGGGAACTCCTCAGGAGAATCTGATTTGTGGTGAGGGGAGAGAGATAATAGCTCATTTAGGAACGACATGAACATGTTGCATACGTAGCTGTTTATCAGTAAATATCTCCACTGATATTAAGAAAAGCAGGAGCTTAATAAATTAAGTACTTCCTGTATGGATACTGTACTGGTAACTCCCCAAACGAATCTGGATTGTGGTGAGGGAACAGAGAAAAAAGTTCATTTAAAAACGACATGAACATGCTGCGTAGGTAGCTGTTTATCAGTAAATATCTCCACTGAGATTAAGAAAAGCATTAGCTTAATAAATTAAGTAATTCCTGGTATGGTTACTGTACTGATAACTCCCCAAAAGAATCTGGATTGTGGTGAGGGAACAGAGAAAAAAGCTCATTTAAGACCTGCACTTACGAAGGGGGTAGGCAGCTGTATATCAGGGAGTAAACCTTCTGAGATTAAAAACAGCTGGAGCTTGTTAAGGTAATTACACAGGGGAAAGGATAATGTACTGGGAACTCCTCAGAAGAATCTGATTTGTGGTGAGGGGAGAGAGATAAAAGCTCATTTAGGAACGACATGAACATGCTGCGTAGGTAGCTGTTTATCAGTAAATAAATCCACTGAGATTAAGCAAATCAGTAGCTTAATGAATTAAGTACTTCCTGGTATGGTTACTGTACTGGTAACTCCCCAAAAGAATCTGGATTTTGGTGAGGGAACAGAGAAAAAAGCTCATTTAGGACCTGCACTTACGAAGGGGGAAGGCAGCTGTATATCAGGGAGTAAACCTTCTGAGAATAAAAACAGCTGGAGCTTGTTAAGGTAATTACACAGGGGAAAGGATAATGTACTGGGAACTCCTCAGAACAATCTGATTTGTGGTGAGGGGAGAGAGATAAAAGCTCATTTAGGAACAACATGAACATGCTGCGTAGGTAGCTGTTTATCAGTTAATATCTCCACTGAGATTAAGAAAAGGAGTAGCTTAAAAAATTAAGTACTTCCTGGTATGGTTGCTGTACTAGTAACTCCCCAAAAGAATCTGGATTGTGGTGAAGGAACAGAGAAAAAAGCTCATTTAGGACCTGCACTTACGAAGGGGGTAGGCAGCTGTATATCAGGGAGTAAACCTTCTGAGAATAAAAACAGCTGGAGCTTGTTAAGGTAATTACACAGGGGAAAGGATAATGTACTGGGAACTCCTCAGAAGAATCTGATTCGTGGTGAGGGGATAGAGATAAAAGCTCATTAAGAACGACATGAACATGCTGCGTAGGTAGCTGTTTATCAGTAAATATCTCCACTGAGATTAAGAAAAGCAGTAGCTTAATAAATTAAGTACTTTCTGGGATGGTTACTGTACTGGTAACTCCCCAAAAGAATCTGGATTGTGGTGAGGGAACAGAGAAAAAAGCTTATTTAGGACCTGCACTTACGAAGGGGGTAGGCAGCTGTATATCAGGGAGTAACCTTCTGAGAATAAAAACAGCTGGAGCTTGTTAAGGTAATTACACAGGGGAAAGGATAATGTACTGGGAACTCCTCAGAAGAATCTGATTTGTGGTGAGGGGAGAGAGATAAAAGCTCATTTAGGAACGACATGAACATGGTGCGTAGGTAGCTGTTTATCAGTAAATATCTCCACTGAGATTAAGAAAAGCAGTAGCTTAATAAATTAAGTACTTCCTGGTATGGGTACTGTACTGGTAACTCCCCAGAAGAATCTGGATTGTGGTGAGGGAACAGAGAAACAAGCTCATTTAGGATCTGAACTTACGAACGGGGTAGGCAGAAGTATATCAGGGAGTAAACATTCTGAGAATAAAAACAGCTGGAGCTTGTTAAGGTAATTACACAGGGGAAAGGATAATGTACAGGGAACTCCTCAGAAGAATCTGATTTATGGTGACGGGAGAGAGATAAAAGCTCATTTAGGAACGACATGAACATGCTGCGTAGGTAGCTGTTTATCAGTAAATATCTCCACTGAGATTAAGAAAAGCAGTAGCTTAATAAATTAATTACTTCCTCGTATGGTTACTGTACTGGTAACTCCCCAAATGAATCTGGATTGTGGTGAGGGAACAGAGAATAAAGCTCATTTAGGACCTGCACTTACAAAGGGGGTAGGCAGCTGTATATCAGGGAGTATCGCTTCTGAGAATAAAAACAGCTGGAGCTTTTTAAGGTAATTACACAGTGGAAAGGTTAATGTACTAGGAACTCCTCAGAAGAATCTGATTTGTGGTGAGGGGAGAGAGATAATAGCTCATTTAGGAACGACATGAACATGCTGCATACGTAGCTGTTTATCAGTAAATATCTCCACTGATATTAAGAAAAGCAGTAGCTTAATAAATTAAGTACTTCCTGAATGGATACTGTACTGGTAACTCCCCAAAAGAATCTGGATTGTGGTGAGGGAACAGAGAAAAAAGTTCATTTAGGAACGACATGAACATGCTGCGTAGGTAGCTGTTTATCAGTAAATATCTCCACTGAGATTAAGAAAAGCAGTAGCTTAATAAATTAAGTACTTCCTGGTATGGTTACTGTACTGGTAACTCCCCAAAAGATTCTGGATTGTGGTGAGGGAACAGAGAAAAAAGCTCATTTAGGACCTGCACTTACGAAGGGGGTAGGCAGCTGTTTATCAGGGAGTAAACCTTCTGAGAATAAAAACAGCTGGAGCTTGTTAAGGTAATTACACAGGGGAAAGGATAAAGTACTGGGAACTCCTCAGAAGGATCTCATTTGTTGGTGAGGGGAGAGAGATAAAAGCTCATTTAGGAACAACATGAACATGCTGCGTAGGTAGCTGTTTATCAGTGAATATCTCCACTGAGATTAAGAAAAGCAGTAGCTTAATAAATTAAGTACTGCCTGGTTTGGATAATGTACTGGTAACTCCCCAAAAGAATCTGGATTGTGTTGAGGGAACAGAGAAAAAAGCTCATTTAGGAACGACATGAACATGCTGCCTAGGTAGCTGTTTATCAGTAAATATCTCCACTGAGATTAAGAAAAGCAGTAGCTTAATAAATTAAGTACTTCCTGGTATGTATACTGTACTGGTAACTCCCCAAAAGAATCTGGATTGTGGTGAGGGAACAGAGAAAAAAGCTCATTTAGGAACGTCATGAACATACTGCGTAGGTAGCTGTTTATCAGTAAATATCTCCACTGAGATTAAGAAAAGCAGCAGCTTAATAAATTAAGTACTTCCTGGTATGGTTACTGTCCTTGTAACTCCCCAAAAGAATCTGGATTTTGGTGAGAGAACAGAGAAAAAAGCTCATTTAGGACCTGCACTTCCGAAGGGGGTAGGCAGCTGTATGTCAGGGAGTAAACCTTCTGAGAATAAAAACAGCTGGAGCTTGTTAAGGTAATTACACAGGGGAAACGATAATGTACTGGGAACTCCTCAGAAGAATCTGATTTGTGGTGAGGGGAGAGAGATAAAAGCTCATTTAGGAACGCAATGAACATGCTGCACACGTAGCTGTTTATCAGTAAATATCTCCACTGAGATTAAGAAAAGCAGTAGCTTAATAAACTAAGTACTTCCTGGTATGGATACTGTACTGGTAACTCCCCAAAAGAATCTGGATTGTGGTGAGGGAACAGAGAAAAAAGCTCATTTAGGACCTGCACTTACGAAGGGGGTAGGCAGCAGTATATCAGGGAGTAAACCTTCTGAGAATAAAAACAGCTGGATATTGTTAAGGTAATTACACAGGGGAAAGGCTAATGTACTGGGAATTCCTCAGAACAATCTGATTTGTGGTGAGGGCAGAGAGATAAAAGCTCATTTAGGAACAACATGAACATGCTGCGTAGGTAGCTGTTTATCAGTGAATATCTCCACTGAGATTAAGAAAAGCAGTAGCTTAATAAATTAAATACTTTCTGGTATGTTTACTGTACTGGTAACTCCCCAAAAGAACCTGGATTTTGGTGAGGGAACAGAGAAAAAAGCTCATTTAGGACCTGCACTTACGAAGGGGGTAGGCAGCTGTATATCAGGGAGTAAACCTTCTGAGAATAAAACAGCTGGAGCTGGTTAAGGTAATAACACAGGGGAAAGGATAATCTACTGGGAACTCCTCAGAAGAATCTGATTTGTGGTGAGGGGAGAGAGATACAAGCTCATTTAGGAACGACATGAACATGCTGCATACGTAGCTGTTTATCAGTAAATATCTCCACTGAGATTAAGAAAAGCAGTAGCTTAATAAATTAAGTACTTCCTGGTATGTATACTGTACTGGTAACTCCCCAAAAGAATCTGGATTGTGGTGAGGGAACAGAGAAAAAAGCTCATTTAGGACCTGCACTTACGAAGGGGGTAGGCAGCTGTATATCAGGGAGTAAACCTTCTGAGATTAAAAACAGCTGGAGCTTGTTAAGGTAATTACACAGGGGAAAGGATAATGTACTGGGAACTCCTCAGAAGAATCTGATTTGTGGTGAGGGGAGAGAGATAAAAGCTCATTTAGGAACGACATGAACATGCTGCGTAGGTAGCTGATTATCAGTAAATATCTACACTGAGCTTAAGAAAAAGCAGTAGCTAAATAAATTAAGTACTTCCTGGTATGTTTACTGTACTGGTAACTCCCCATAAGAATCTGGATTGTGGTGAGGGAACAGAGAAAAAAAGCTCATTTAGGACCTGCACTTAGGAACGGGCTAGGCAGCTGTATATCAGGGAGTAAACCTTCTGATAATAAATACAGCGGGAGCTTGTTAAGGTAATTAGACAGGGGAAAGGTTAATGTACTGGGAACTCCTCAGAAGAATCTGATATGTGGTGAGGGAGAGAGATAAAAGCTCATTTAGGAACGACATGAACATGCTGACTACATAGCAGTTTATCAGTAAATATCTCCACTGAGATTAAGAAAAGCAGTACCTTAATAAATTAGGTACTTCCTACTATGGATACTGTACTGGTAACTCCCCAAAAGAATCTGGATTGTGGTGAGGGGAGAGAGATGAAAGCTCATTTAGGAACGACATGAACATGCTACGTAGGTAGCTGTTTATCAGTAAATATCTCCACTGAGATTAAGAAAAGCAGTAGCTAATTAAATTAAGTACTTCCTGGTATGTTTACTGTACTGGTAACTCTGAAAAAGAATCTGGATTGTGGTGGGGAACAGAGAAATAAGCTCATTTAGGACCTGCGCTTACGAAGGGGGTAGGCAGTTGTATATCAGGGAGTACACCTTCTGAGAATAAAAACAGCTGGAGCTTGTTAAGGTAATTACACAGGGGAAAGGATAATGTACTGGGAACTCCTCAGAAGAATCTGATTTGTGGTGAGGGGAGAGAGATAAAAGCTCATTTAGGAACGACATGAACATGCTGCGTAGGTAGCTGTTTATCAGTAAATATCTCTACTGAGATTAATAAAAGCAGTAGCTTAATAAATTAAGTACTTCCTGGTATGGTTACTGTACTGATAACTCCCCAAAAGAATCTGGATTTTGGTGAGGTAACAGAGAAAAAAGCTCATTTAGGACCTGCACTTACGAACTGGGTAGGCAGCTGTATATCAGGGATTAAACATTCTGAGAATAAAAACAGCTGGAGCTTGTTAAGGTAATTACACAGGGGAAAGGATAGTGTACTGGGAACTCCTCAGAAGAATCTGATTTGTGGTGAGGGGAGAGAGATAAAATCTCATTTAGGAACGACATGAACATGCTGCGTAGGTAGCTGTTTATCATTAAATATCTCCACTGAGAATAAGAAAAGCAGTATCTTAATAAATTAAGTACTTCCTGGTATGGTTACTGTACTTGGAAACTCTGAAAAAGAATCTGGATTGTGGTGGGGAACAGAGAAATAAGCTCATTTAGGACATGCACTTACGAGGGGGGGTAGACAGTTGTATATCAGGGAGTAAACCTTCTGAGAATAAAAACAGCTGGAGCTTGTTAAGGTAATTACACAGGGGAAAGGATAATGTACTTGGAACTCCTCAGAAGAATCTGATTTGTGGTGAGGGGAGAGAGATACAAGTTCATTTAGGAACGACATGAACATGCTGCGTAGGTAGCTGTTTATCAGTAAATATCTCCACTGAGATTAAGAAAAGCAGTAGCTTAATAAATTAAGTACTTCCTGTTATGTTTACTATACTGGTAACTCCCCAAAAGAATCTGGATTGTGGTGAGGGAACAGAGAAAAAAGCTCATTTAGGACCTGCACTTAGGAACGGGCTAGGCAGCTGTATATCAGGGAGTAAACCTTCTGAGAATAAAAACAGCTGGAGCTTGTTAAGGTAATTAGACAGGGGAAAGGATAATGTACTCGGAACTCCTCAGAAGAATCTGATTTGTGGTGAGGGGGGAGAGATAAAAGCTCATTTAGGAAAGACATGTACATGCTGCCTACATAGCAGTTTATCAGTAAATATCTCCACTGAGATTAAGAAAAGCAGTAGGTTAATAAATTAAGTACTTCCTACTATGGATACTGTACTGGTAACTCCACAAAAGAATCTGGATTGTGGTGAGGGGAGAGAGATAAAAGCTCATTTAGGAATGACATGAACATGCTG
>NW_025962096.1:0-36339 GCF_023159225.1 Perognathus longimembris pacificus | reverse complement strand
CTGCATAGGTAGCTGTTTATCAGTAAATATCTCCACTGAGATTAAGAAAAGCAGTAGCTTAATAAATTAAGTACTTCCTGGTATGGTTACTGTACTGGTAACTCCCCCAAAGAATCTGGATTGTGGTGAGGGAACAGAGAAAAAAGCTCATTTAGGACCTGCACTTACGAAGGGGGTAGGCAGCTGTATATCAGGGAGTAAACCATCTGAGAATAAAAACAGCTGGAGCTTGTTAAGGGAATTACACGGGGAAAGGATAATGTACTGGGACCTCCTCAGAAGAATGTGATTTGTGGTGAGGGGAGAGAGATAAAAGCTCATTTAGGAACGACATGAACATGCTGCGTAGGTAGCTGTTTATCAGTAAATATCTCAAATGAGATTAAGAAAAGCAGTAGCTTAATAAATTAAGTACTTCCTGTATGGTTACTGTACTGGTAACTCCCTAAAAGAATTGGATTGTGGTGAGGGAACAGAGAAAAAAGCTCATTAGCACCTGCAATTACGAAGGGGGTAGGCAGCTGTATATCAGGGAGTAAACCTTCTGAGACTAAAAACAGCTGGAGCTTGTTAATGTAATTACACAGTGGAAAGGATAATGTACTGGGAACTCCTCAGAAGAATCTGATTTGTGGTGAGTGGAGAGAGATAAAAGCTCATTTAGGAACGACATGAACATGCTGCGTAGGTAGCTGTTTATCAGTAAATATCTCCACTGAGTTTAACAAAAGCAGTAGCTTAATAAATAAAGGACTTCCTGGTGTGGTTACTGTACTGGTAACTCCCCAAAAGAATCAGGATTGTGGTGAGGGAACAGAGAAAAAAGCTCATTTAAGACCTGCACTTACGAAGGGGGTAGGCAGCTGTATATCAGGGAGTAAACCTTCTGAGAATAAAAACAGCTGGAGCTTGTTAAGGTAAGTACACAGGGGAAAGGATAATGTACTGGGAACTCCTCAGAATAATCTGATTTGTGGTGAGGGGAGAGAGATAAAAGCTCATTTATAAACGACATGAGCATGCTGCGTAGGTAGCTGTTTATCAGTAAATATCTCCACTGAGATTAAGAAAGCAGTAGCTTAATAAATTAAGTACTTCCTGGTATGGTTACTGTACTGGTAACTCCCCAAAAGAATCTGGATTGTGGTGAGGGAACAGAGAAAAAAGCTCATTTAGGACCTGCACTTACGAAGGGGGTAGGCAGCTGTATATCAGGGAGTAAACCATCTGAGAATAAAAGCAGCTGGAGCTTGTTAAGGGAATTACACGGGGGAAAGGTTAATGTACTAGGACCTCCTCAGAAGAATCTGATTTGTGGTGAGGGGAGAGAGATAAAAGCTCATTTAGGAACGACATGAACATGCTGC
Organism: Perognathus longimembris pacificus; assembly: GCF_023159225.1. NCBI lineage: Eukaryota > Metazoa > Chordata > Mammalia > Rodentia > Heteromyidae > Perognathus > Perognathus longimembris. The sequence continues at coordinate 34,972 of NW_025962096.1, read as the reverse complement.
ATACGTAGCTGTTTATCAGTAAATATCTCCACTGAGATTAAGAAAAGCAGTAGCTTAATAAATTAAGTACTTCCTGGTATGTTTACTGTATGGGTATCTCCCAAAAGAATCTGGATTGTGGTGAGGGAACAGGGAAAAAAGCTCATTTAGGACCTGCACTTACGAAGGGGGTAGGCAGCTGTATATCAGGGAGTAAACCTTCTGAGAATAAAAACAGCTGGAGCTTGTTAAGGTAATTACACATGGGAAAGGATAATGTACTGGGAACTCCTCAGAAGACTCTGATTTGTGGTGAGGGGAGAGAGATAAAAGCTCATTTAGGAACGACATGAACTTGCTGCGTAAGTAGCTGTTTATCAGTAAATATCTCCACTGAGATTAAGAAAAGCAGTAGCTTAATAAAGTAAATACTTCCTGGTATGGATACTGTACTGGGAACTCCCCAAAAGAATCTGGATTGTGGTGAGGGAACAGAGAAAAAAGCTCATTTAGGACCTGCACTTACGAAGGGGGTAGGCAGCTGTATATCAGGGAGTAAACATTCTGAGAATAAAAACAGCTGGAGCTTGTTAAGGTAATTACACAGGGGAAAGGATAATGTACTGGGAACTCCTCAGAAGAATCCGATTTGTGGTGAGGGGAGAGAGATAAAAGCTCATTTAGGAACGACATGAACATGCTGCGTAGGTAGCTGTTTATCAGTAAATATCTCCACTGAGATTAAGAAAAGCAGTACCTTAATAAATTAAGTACTTCCTGGTATGGTTACTGTACTGGAAACTCCCCAAAAGAATCTCGATTGTGGTGAGGGAACAGAGAAAAAAGCTCATTTAGGACCTGCACTTACGAAGGGGGTAGGCAGCTGTATATCAGGGAGTAAACATTCTGAGAATAAAAACAGCTGGAGCTTACACAGGGGAAAGGATAATGTACTGTGAACTCCTCAGAAGAATCTGATTTGTGGTGAGGGGAGAGAGATAAAGCTCATTTAGGAACGACATGAACATGCTGCGTAGGTGGATGTTTATCAGTAAATGTCTCCACTGAGATTAAGAAAAGCAGTAGCTTAATAAATTAAGTACTTCCTGGTATGGTTACTGTACTGGTAACTCCCCAAAGGAATCTGGATTGTGGTGAGGGAACAGAGAAAAAAGCTCAATTATGACCTGCACTTACGAAGGGGGTAGGCAGCTGTATATCAGGGAGTAAACATTCTGAGAATAAAAACAGCTGGAGCTTGTTAAGGTAATTACACAGGGGAAAGGATAATGTACTGGGAACTCCTCATAAGAATCTGATTTGTGGTGCGGGGAGAGAGATAAAAGCTCATTTAGGAACGACATGAACATGCTGCGTAGGTAGCTGTTTATCAGTAAATATCTCCACTGAGATTAAGAAAAGCAGTAGCTTAATAAATTAAGTACTTCCTGGTATGGATACTGTACTGCTAACTCCCCAAAAGAATCTGGATTGTGGTGAGGGAACAGAGAAAAAAGCTCATTTAGGAACGACATGAACATGCTGCTTATGTAGCTGTTTATCAGTAAATATCTCCAATGAGATTAAGAAAAGCAGTAGCTTAATAAATTAAGTACTTCCAGGTTTGGTTACTGTACTGGTAACTCCCCAAAAGAATCTGGATTGTGGTGAGGGAAAAGAGAAAAAAGCTCATTTAGGACCTGCACATACGAAGGGGGTAGGCAGCTGTATATCAGGGAGTAAACGTTCTGAGAATAAAAACAGCTGGAGCTTACACAGGGGAAAGGATAATGTACTGGGAACTCCTCAGAAGAATCTGATTGGTGGTGAGGGGAGAGAGATAAAGCTCATTTAGGAACGACATGACATGCTGCGTAGGTGGCTGTTTATCAGTAAATGTCTCCAATGAGATTAAGAAAAGCAGTAGCTTAATAAATTAAGTACTTCTGGTATGGTTACTGTACTGGTAACTCCCCAAAAGAATCTGGATTGTGGTGAGGGAACAGAGAAAAAAGCTCATTTAGGACCTGCACTTACGAAGGGGGTAGGCAGCTGTATATCTAGGAGTAAACCTTCTGAGAATGAAAACAGCTGGAGCTTGTTTAGGTAATTACACAGGGGAAAGAATAATGTACTGGGAACTCCTCAAAAGAATCTGATTTGTGGTGAGGGTAGAGAGATAAAAGCTCATTTAGGAACGACATGAACATGCTGCGTAGGTAGCTGTTTATCAGTAAATATCTCCACTGAGATTAAGAAAAGCGGTAGCTTAATAAATTAAGTACTTCCTGGTATGGTTACTGTACTGGTAACTCCCCAAAAGAATCTGGATTGTGGTGAGGGAACAGAGAAAAAAGCTCATTTAGGAACTGCACTTACGAAGGGGGTAGGTAGCTGTATATCAGGGAGTAAAGGTTTTGAGAATAAACACAGCTGGAGCTTGTTAAGGTAATTACACAGGGGAAAGGATAATGTACTGGGAACTCCTCTGAAGAATCTGTTTTGTGGTGAAGGGAGAGAGATAAAAGCTCATTTAGGAACGACATGAACTTGCTGCGTAAGTAGCTGTTTATCAGTAAATATCTCCACTGAGAATAAGAAAAGCAGTAGCTTAATAAATTAAGTACTTCCTGGTATGGATACTGTACTGGGAACTCCCCAAAGAATCTGGATTGTGGTGAGGGAACAGAGAAAAAAGCTCATTTAGGACCTGCACTTACGAAGGGGGTAGGCAGCTGTATATCAGGGAGTAAACATTATGAGAATAAAAACAGCTGGAGCTTGTTAAGGTAATTACACTGGAAAGGATAATGTACTGGGAACTCCTCAGAAGAATCGATTTGTGGTGAGGGGAGAGAGATAAAAGCTCATTTAGGAACGACATGAACATGCTGCGTAGGTAGCTGTTTATCAGTAAATATCTCCACTGAGATTAAGAAAAGCAGTACCTTAATAAATTAAGTACTTCCTGGTATGGTTACTGTACTGGTAACTCCCCAAAAGAATCTGGATTGTGGTGAGGGAACAGAGAAAAAAGCTCATTTAGGACCTGCACTTACGAAGGGGTTAGGTAGCTGTATATCAGGGAGTAAAGGTTTTGAGAATAAACACAGCTGGAGCTTGTTAAGGTAATTACACAGGGGAAAGGATAATGTACTGGGAACTCCTCTGAAGAATCTGTTTTGTGGTGAGGGGAGAGAGATAAAAGCTCATTTAGGAACGACATGAACTTGCTGCGTAAGTAGCTGTTTATCAGTAAATATCTCCACTGAGATTAAGAAAAGCAGTAGCTTAATAAATTAAGTACTTCCTGGTATGGATACTGTACTGGGAACTCCCCAAAAGAATCTGGATTGTGGTGAGGGAACAGAGAAAAAGCTCATTTAGGACCGCACTTACGAAGGGGGTAGGCAGCTGTATATCAGGGAGTAAACATTCTGAGAATAAAAACAGCTGGAGCTTGTTAAGGTAATTACACAGGGGAAAGGATAATGTACTGGGAACTCCTCAGAAGAATCCGATTTGTGGTGAGGGGAGAGAGATAAAAGCTCATTTAGGAACGACATGAACATGCTGCGTAGGTAGCTGTTTATCAGTAAATATCTCCACTGAGATTAAGAAAAGCAGTACCTTAATAAATTAAGTACTTCCTGGTATGGTTACTGTACTGGTAACTCCCAAAAGAATCTGGATTGTGGTGAGGGAACAGAGAAAAAGCTCATTTAGGACCTGCACTTACGAAGGGGGTAGGTAGCTGTATATCAGGGAGTAAACCTTCTGAGAATAAACACAGCTGGAGCTTGTTAAGGTAATTACACAGGGGAAAGGATAATGTACTGGGAACTTCTCAGAAGACTCTGATTTGTGGTGAGGGGAGAGAGATAAAAGCTCATTTAGGAACGACATGAACATGCTGCATAGGTAGCTGTTTATCAGAAAATATCTGCACTGAGATTAAGAAAAGCAGTAGCTTAATAAATTAAGTACTTCCTGGTATGGTTACTGTACTGGTAACCCCAAAAGAATCTGGATTGTGGTGAGGGAACAGAGAAAAAAGCTCATTTAGGACCTGCACTTACGAAGGGGGTAGGCAGCTGTATATCAGGGAGTAAACATTCTGAGATTAAGAAAACAGCTGGAGCTTGTTAAGGTAATTACACAGGGGAAAGGATAATGTACTGGGAACTCCTCAGAAGAATCTGATTTGTGGTGAGGGAGAGAGATAAAAGCTCATTTAGGAACGACACGAACATGCTGCGTAGGTAGCTGTTTATCAGTAAATATCTCCACTGAGTTTAAGAAAAGCAGTAGCTTAATAAATTAAGTACTTCCTGGTATGGTTACTGTACTGGTAACTCCCGAAAGAATCTGGAATGTGGTGAGGGAAGAGAGAAAAAAGCTCATTTAGGACCTGCACTTACGAAGGGGGTAGGGAGCTGAATATCAGTAAACCTTCTGAGAATAAAAACAGCTGGATCTTGTTAAGGTAATTACACTGGAAAGGATAATGTACTGAGAACTCCTCAGAAAAATCTAATTTGTGGTGAGGGAAGAGAGGTAAAAGCTCATTTAGGAACCTGACTTACGAATGCTGCGTAGGTAGCTGTTTATCAGTATATATCTGCACTGAGATTAAGAAAAGCAGTAGCTTAATAAATTAAGTACTTCCTGGTATGGTTACTGTACTGGTAACTCCCCAAAAGAATCTGGATTGTGGTGAGGGAACAGAGAAAAAAGCTCATTTAGGACCTGACATACGAAGGGGGTAGGCAGCTGTATATCAGGGAGTAAAACTTCTACGAATAAAAACAGCTGGAGCTTGTTAAGGTAATTACACAGGGGAAAGGATAATGTACTGGGAACTCCTCAGAAGAATCTGATTTGTGGTGAGGGGAGAGAGATAAAAGCTCATTTAGGAACGACATGAACATGCTGCGTAGTTAGCTGTTTATCAGTAAATATCTCCAATGAGATTAAGAAAACTAGTAGCTTAATAAATTAAGTACTTCCTGGTATGGTTACTGTACTGTTAACTCCCAAAAGAATCTGGATTGTGGTGAGGAGAGAGAAAAAGCTCATTTAGGACCTGCACTTACGAAGGTGTTAGGCAGTTGTATATCAGGGAGTAAACCTTCTGAGAATAAAAACAGCTGGAGCTTGTTAAGGTAATTACACAGGGGAAAGGATAATGTACTGGGAACTCCTCAGAAGAATCTGATTTGTGGTGAGGGAGAGAGATAAAAGCTCATTTAGGAACGACATGAACATGCTGCATGGTAGCTGTTTATCAGTAAATATCTCCACTGAGATTAAGAAAAGCAGGAGCTTAATAAATTAAGTACTTCCTGGTATGGTTACTGTACTGGTAACTCCCCAAATGAATCTGGATTGTGGTGAGGGAACAGAGAAAAAAGCTCATTTAGGACCTGCACTTACGAAGGGTGTAGGCAGCTGTATATCAGGGAGTAAAGTTTCTGAGAATAAACACAGCTGGAGCTTGTTAAGGTAATTACACAGGGGAAAGGATAATGTACTGGAACTTCTCAGAAGACTCTGCTTTGTGGTGAGGGGAGAGAGATAAAAGCTCATTTAGGAACGACATGAACATGCTGCGTAGGTAGCTGTTTATCAGTAAATATCTGCACTGAGATTAAGAAAAGCAGTAGCTTAATAAATTAAGTACTTCCTGGTATGGTTACTGTACTGGTAACTCCGCAAAAGAATCTGGATTGTGGTGAGGGGACAGAAAAAAGATCATTTAGGACCTGCACTTACGAAGGGGGTAGGCAGCTGTATATCAGGGAGTAAACATTCTGAGAATAAAAAACAGCTGGAGCTTAACAAGGGGAAAGGATAATGTACTGTGAACTCCTCAGATGAATCTGATTTCTGGTGAGGGGAGAGAGATAAAGCTCATTTAGGAACGACATGAACATGCTGCGTAGGTGGCTGTTTATCAGTAAATGTCTCCACTGAGATTAAGAAAAGCAGTAGCTAATAAATTAAGTACTTCCTGGTATGCTTACTGTACTGGTAACTCCCCAAAGAATCTGGATTGTGGTGAGGGAACAGAGAAAAAAGCTCATTTAGGACCTGCACTTACGAAGGGGGTAGGCAGCTGTATATCAGGGAGTAAACATTCTGAGATAAAAAACAGCTGGAGCTTGTTAAGTATTACACAGAGGAAAGGATAATGTACTGGGAACTCCTCAGAAGAATCTGATTTGTGGTGAGGGGAGAGAGATAAAAGCTCATTTAGGAACGACATGAACATGCTGCGTAGGTAGCTGTTTATCAGTAATATCTCCACTGAGTTTAAGAAAAGCAGTAGCTAATAAATTAAGTACTTCCTGGTATGGTTACTGTACTGGGAACTCCCCAAAAGAATCTGGATTGTGGTGAGGGAACAGAGAAAAAAGCTTATTTAGGACCTGAACAGGGGGTAGGCAGCTGTATATCAGGGAGTAAACCTTCTGAGAATAAAAACAGCTGGAGCTTGTTAAGGTAATTACACAGGGGAAAGGATAATGTACTGGAACTCCTCAGAAGAATCCGATTTGTGGGGAGGGGAGAGAAAAAACCTCATTTAGGAACGACATGAACATGCTGCGTAGGTAGCTGTTTATCAGTAAATATCTGCACTGAGATTAAGAAAAGCAGTAGCTTAATAAATTAAGTACTTCCTGGTATGGTTACTGTACTGGTAACCCCAAAAGAATCTGGATTGTGGTGAGGGAACAGAGAAAAAAGCTCATTTAGGACCTGCACTTACGAAGGGGGTAGGCAGCTGTATATCAGGGAGTAAACATTCTGAGATAAAAACAGCTGGAGCTTACACAGGGGAAAGGATAATGTACGGTGAACTGCTCAGAAGAATCTGATTTGTGGTGAGGGGAGAGAGATATAGCTCATTTAGGAACGACATGAACATGCTGCGTAGGTAGCTGTTTATCAGTAAATGTCTCCACTGAGATTAAGAAAAGCAGTAGCTTAATAAATTAAGTACTTCCTGGTATGGTTACTGTACTGGTAACTCCCCAAAAGAATCTGGATTGTGGTGAGGGAACAGAGAAAAAAGCTCATTTAAGACCTGCACTTACGAAGGGGGTAGGCAGCTGTATATCAGTATAGCCTTCTGAGAATAAAAACAGCTGGATCTTGTTAAGATAATTACACAGGGGAAAGGATAATGTACTGAGAACTCCTCAGAAAAATCTAATTTGTGGTGAGGGGAGAGAGGTAAAAGCTCATTTAGGAATGACATGAACATGCTGCGTAGGTAGCTGTTTATCAGTAAATATCTCCAATGAGATTAAGAAAACTAGTAGCTTAATAAATTAAGTACTTCCTGGTATGGATACTGTAATGGTAACTCCCCAAAAGAATCTGGATTGTGGTGAGGGAACAGAGAAAAAAGCTCATTTAGGAACGACATGATCATGCTACTTAGGTAGCTGTTTATCAGTAAATATCTCCACTGAGATTAAGAAAAGCAGTAGCTTAATAAATTAAGTACTTCCTGGTATGGTTACTGTACTGGTAACTCCCAAAAGAATCTGGATTGTGGTGAGGGAACAGAGAAAAAAGCTCATTTAGGACCGGCACTTCCGAAGGGGGTAGGCAGCTGTATATCAGGGAGTAAACCTTCTGAGAATAAAAACAGCTGGAGCTTGTTAAGGTAATTACACAGGGGAAAGGATAATGTACTGGGAACTCCTCAGAAGAATCTGATTTGTGGTGAGGGGAGAGAGATAAAAGCTCATTTAGGAACGACATGAACATGCTCCGTATGTAGCTGTTTATCAGTAAATAAATCCACTGAGATTAAGAAAATCAGTTGGTTAATAAATTAAGTACTTCCTGGTATGTTTACTGTACTGGTAACTCCCCAAAAGAATCTGGATTGTGGTGAGGGGACAGAGAAAAAAGCTCATTTAGGACCTGCACTTACGAAGGGGATAGGCAGCTGTATATCAGGGAGTAAACCTTCTGAGAATAAAAACAGCTGGAGCTTGTTAAGGTAATTACACAGGAGAAAGGATAATGTTCTTGGAACTCCTCAGAAGAATCTGATTTGTGGTGAGGGGAGAGAGATAAAAGCTCATTTAGGAACGACATGAACATGCTGCGTAGTTAGCTGTTTATCAGTAAATATCTCCACTGAGATTAAGAAAAGGAGTAGCTTAATAAATTAAGTACTTCCTGGTATGGTTACTGTACTGGTAACTCCCCAAAAGAATCTGGATTGTGGTGAGGGAACAGAGAAAGAAGCTCATTTAGGACCTGCACTTACGAAGGGGGTAGGCAGCTGTATATCAGGGAGCAAACCTTCAGAGAATAATAAGAGCTGGAGCTTGTTAAGGTAATTACACAGGGGAAAGGATAATGTACTGGGAACTCCTCAGAAGAATCTGATTTTTGGTGAGGGGAGAGAGATAAAAGCTCATTTAGGAACGACATGAACATGCTGGGTAGGTAGCTGTTTATCAGTAGATATCTCCACTGAGATTAAGAAAAGCAGTAGCTTAATAAATTAAGTACTTCCTGGTATGGATACTGTACTGGTAACTCCCCAAAAGAATCTGGATTGTGGTGAGGGAACAGAGAAAAAAGCTCATTTAGGACCGACATGAACATGCTGCGTAGGTAGCTGTTTATCAGTAAATATCTCCACTGAGATTAAGAAAAGCAGTAGCTTAATAAATTAAGAACTTTCTGGTATGGTTACTGTACTGGTAACTCCCCAAAAGAATCTGGATTGTGGTGAGGGAACAGAGAAAAAAGCTCATTTAGGACCTGCACTTACGAAGGGGGTAGGCAGCTGTATATCAGGGAGTAAACCTTCTGAGAATAAAAACAGCTGGAGCTTGATAAGGTAATTACACAGGGGAAAGGATAATGTACTGGGAACTCCTCAGAAGAATCTGATTTGTGGTGAGGGGAGAGAGATAAAAGCTCATTTACAAACGACAGGAACATGCTGCGTAGGTTGCTGTTTATCAGTAAATATCTAAACTGAGATTAAGAAAAGCAGTAGCTTAATAAATTAAGTACTTCCTGGTATGGATACTGTACTTGTAACTCCCCAAAAGAATCTGGATTGTGGTGAGGGAACAGAGAAAAAAGCTCTTTTAGGAACGACATGAACATGCTGCGTAGGTAGCTGTTCATCAGTAAATATCTCCACTGAGATTAAGAAAAGCAGTAGCTTAATAAATTAAGTACTTCCTGGTATGGTTACTGTACTGGTAACTCCCCAAAAGAATCTGGATTGTGGTGAGGGAACAGAGAAAAAAGCTCATTTAGGACCTGCACTTACGAAGGGGGTAGGTAGCTGTATATCAGGGAGTAAAGTTTCTGAGAATAAACACAAATGGAGCTTGTTAAGGTAATTACACAGGGGAAAGGATAATGTACTGGGAACTTCTCAGAAGACTCTGATTTGTGGTGAGGGGAGAGAGATAAAAGCTCATTTAGGAACGACATGAACATGCTGCGTAGGTAGCTGTTTATCAGTAAATATCTGCACTGAGATTAAGAAAAGCAGTAGCTTAATAAATTAAGTACTTCCTGGTATGGTTACTGTACTGGTAACTCCCCAAAAGAACCTGGATTGTGGTGAGGGAACAGAGAAAAAAGCTCATTTAGGACCTGCACTTACGAAGGGGGTAGGCAGCTGTATATCAGGGAGTAAACATTCTGAGAATAAAAACAGCTGGAGCTTACACAGGGGAAAGGATAATGTACTGTGAACTCCTCAGAAGAATCTGATTTGTGGTGAGGGGAGAGAGATAAAGCTCATTTAGGAACGACATGAACATGCTGCGTAGGTGGCTGTTTATCAGTAAATAGCTCCACTGAGATTAAGAAAAGCAGTAGCTTAATAAATTAAGTACTTCCTGGTATGGTTACTGTACTGGTAACTCCCCAAAAGAATCTGGATTGTGGTGAGGGAACAGAGAAAAAAGCTCATTTAGGACCTGCACTTACGAAGGGGCTAGGCAGCTGTATATCAGGGAGTAAACCTTCTACGAATAAAAACAGCTGGAGCTTGTTAAGGATATTACACAGGGGAAAGGATAATGTACTGGGAACTCCTCAGAAGAATCTGATTTGTGGTGCGGGGAGAGAGATAAAAGCTCATTTATGAAGGACATGAACATGCTGCGTAGGTAGCTGTTTATCAGTAAATATCTCCAATGAGTTTAAGAAAAGCAGTAGCTCAATAAATTAAGTACTTCCTGGTATGGTTACTGTACTGTTAACTCCCCAACAGAATCTGGATTGTGGTGAGGTAATAGAGAAAAAAGCTCATTTAGGACCTGCACTTACGAAGGTGTTAGGCAGTTGTATATCAGGGAGTAAACCTTCTGAGAATAAAAACAGCTGGAGCTTGTTAAGGTAATTACACAGGGGAAAGGATAATGTACTGGGAACTCCTCAGAAGAATCTGATTTGTGGTGAGGGGAGAGAGATAAAAGCTCATTTATGAAGGACATGAACATGCTGCATGGTAGCTGTTTATCAGTAAATATCTCCACTGAGATTAAGAAAAGCAGTAGCTTAATAAATTAAGTACTTCCTGGTGTGGTTACTGTACTGGTAACTCCCCAAAAGAATGTGGATTGTGGTGAGGGAACAGAGAAAAAAGCTCATTTAGGACCTGCACTTACGAAGTGGGTAGGCAGCTGTATATCAGGGAGTAAACATTCTGAGAATAAAAACAGTTGGAGTTGTTTAGGGAATTACACATGGGAAAGGATAATGTACTGGAAACTCCACAGAAGAATCTGATTTGTGGTGGGGGGAGAGAGATAAAAGCTCATTTAGGAACGACATGAACATGCTGCGTAGGTAGCTGTTTATCAGTAAATGTCTCCACTGAGATTAAGAAAAGCAGTAGCTTAATAAATTAAGTACTTCCTGGTAAGGTTACTGTACTGGTAACTCCCAAAAGAATCTGGATTGTGGTGAGGGAACAGAGAAAAAAAGCTCATTTAGGAACTGCACTTACGAAGGGGGTTGATAGCTATATATCAGGGAGTAAAGGTTTTGAGAATAAACACAGTTGGATCTTGTTAAGGTAATTACACAGGGGAAAGGATAATGTACTGGGAACTCCTCAGAAGAATCTGCTTTGTGGTGAGTGGAGAGAGATAAAAGCTCATTTAGGAATGACATGAACATGCTGCGTAGGTAGCTGTTTATCAGTAAATATCTCCACTGAGATTAAGAAAAGCAGTAGCTTAATAAATTAAGTACTTCCTGGTATGGATACTGTACTGGGAACTCCCCAAAAGAATCTGGATTGTGGTGAGGGAACAGAGAAAAAAGCTTATTTAGGACCTGCACTTACGAAGGGGGTAGGCAGCTGTATATCAGGGAGTAAACCTTCTGAGAATAAAAACAGCTGGAGCTTGTTAAGGTAATTACACAGGGGAAAGGATAATGTACTGGGAACTCCTCAGAAGAATCCGATTTGTGGTGAGGGGAGAGAGATAAAAGCTCATTTAGGAACGACATGAACATGCTGCGTAGGTAGCTGTTTATCAGTAAATATCTGCACTGAGATTAAGAAAAGCAGTAGCTTAATAAATTAAGTACTTCCTGGTATGGTTACTGTACTGGTAACTCCCCAAAAGAATCTGGATTGTGGTGAGGGAACAGAGAAAAAAGCTCATTTAAGACCTGCACTTACGAAGGTGGTAGGCAGCTGTATATCAGGGAGTAAACCTTCTGAGAATAAAAACAGCTGGAGTTTATTAAGGCAATTACACAGGGGAATGGATAATGTACTGGCAACTCCTCAGAAGAATCTGATTTGTGGTGAGGGGAGAGAGATAAAAGCTCATTTAGGTACGACATGTACATGCTGCGTAGGTAGCTGTTTATCAGTAAATATATCCACTGAGATTAAGAAAAGCAGTAGCTTAATAAAATAAGTACTTCCTGTTATGGTTACTGTACTGGTAACTCAACAAAAGAACCTGGACTGTGGTGAGGGAACAGAGAAAAAGATCATTTAGGACCTGCACTTACGAAGGGGTTAGGCAGCTGTATATCAGGGAGTAAACCTTCTGAAAATAAAAACAGCTGGAGCTTGTTAAAGTAATTACACAGGGGAAAGGATAATGTACTGGGAACTCCTCAGAAGAATCTGATTTGTGGTGAGGGGAGAGAGATAAAAGCTCCTTTAGGAACGACATGAACATGCTGTGTAGGTAGCTGTTTATCAGTAAATATCTCCACTGAGATTAAGAAAAGCAGTAGCTTAATAAATTAAGTACTTCCTGGTATGGTTACTGTACTTTTAACTCCCCAAAAGAATCTGGATTGTGGTGAGGGAACAGAGAAAAAAGCTCATTTAGGACCTGCACTTACGAAGGGGGTAGGCAGCTGCATATCAGGGAGTAAACCTTCTGAGAATAAAAACAGCTGGAGCTTGTTAAGGTAATTACACAGGGGAAAGGATAATGTACTGGGAACTCCTCAGAAGAATGTGATTTGTGGTGAGGGGAGAGAGATAAAAGCTCATTTAGGAACGACATGAACATGCTGCGTACGTAGCTGTTTATCAGTAAATATCTCCACTGAGATTAAGAAAAGCAGTAGCTTAATAAATTAAGTACTTCCTGGTATGGTTACTGTACTGGTAACTCAACAGAAGAATCTGGATTGTGGTGAGGGAACAGAGAAAAAAGCTCATTTAGGACCTGCACTTACGAAGGGGGTAAGCAGCTGTATATCAGGGAGTAAACCTTCTGAGAATAAAAACAGCTGGAGCTTGTTAAGGTAATTACACAGGGGAAAGGATAATGTACTGGGAACTCCTCAGAAGAATCTGATTTGTGGTGAGGGGAGAGAGATAAAAGCTCATTTAGGAACGACATGAACATGCTGCGTAGGTAGCTGTTTATCAGTAATTATCTCCACTGAGATTAAGAAAAGCAGTAGCTTAATAAATTAAGTACTTCCTGGTATGGTTACTGTACTGGTACCTCCCCAAAAGAATCTGGATTGTGGTGAGGGAACAGAGAAAAAAGCTCATTTAGGACCTGCACTTACGAAGGGGGTAGGCAGGTGTATATCAGGGAGTAAACCTTCTGAGAATAAAAACAGCTGGATCTTGTTAAGGTAATTACACAGGGGAAAGGATAATATAAAGGGAACTCCTCAGAAATCTGATTTGTGGTGAGGGTAGAGAGATAAAAGCTCATTTAGGAACGACATGAACATGCTGCGTACGTAGCTGTTTATCAGTAAATATCTCCACTGAGATTAAGAAAAGAAGTAGCTTAATAATTAAGTACTTCCTGGTATGGTTACTGTACTGGTAACTCCCCAAAAGAATCTGGTTGGTGGTGAGGGAACAGAGAAAAACGCTTATTTAGGTCCTGCACTTACGAAGGGGGTAGGCAGCTGTATATCAGGGAGTAAACCTTCTGAGAATAAAAACAGCTGGAGTTTGTTAAGGTAATTACACAGGGGAATGGATTATGTACTGGCAACTACTCAGAAGAATCTGATTTGTGGTGAGGGGAGAGAGATAAAAGCTCATTTAGGAACGACATGAACATGCTGCGTAGGTAGCTGTTTATCAGTAAATATATCCACTGAGATTAAGAAAAGCAGTAGCTTAATAAAATAAGTACTTCCTGTTATGGTTACTGTACTGGTAACTCAACAAAAGAATCTGGACTGTGGTGAGGGAACAGAGAAAAAGATCATTTAGGACCTGCACTTACGAAGGGGGTAGGCAGCTGTATATCAGGGAGTAAACCTTCTGAGAATAAAAACAGCTGGAGCTTGTTAAGGTAAGTACACAGGGGAAAGGATAATGTACTGGGAACTCCTCAGAAGAATCTGATTTGTGGTGAGGGGAGAGAGATAAAAGCTCCTTTAGGAACGACATGAACATGCTGTGTAGGTAGCTGTTTATCAGTAAATATCTCCACTGAGATAAAGAAAAGCAGTAGCTTAATAAATTAAGTACTTCCTGGTTTGGTTACTGTACTTTTACCTCCCCAAAAGAATCTGGAGTGTGGTGAGGGAACAGAGAAAAAAGCTCATTTAGGACCTGCACTTACGAAGGGGGTAGGCAGCTGTATATCAGGGAGTAAACCTTCTGAGAATAAAAACAGCTGGAGCTTGTTAAGGTAATTACACAGGGGAAAGGATAATGTACTGGGAACTCCTCAGAAGACTCTGATTTGTGGTGAGGGGAGAGAGATAAAAGCTCATTTAGGAACGACATGAACATGCTGCGTAGGTAGCTGTTTATCAGTAAATATCTCCACTGAGATTAAGAAAAGCAGTAGCTTAATAAATTAAGTACTTCCTGGTATGGTTACTTTACTGGTAACTCCCCAAAAGAATCTGGATTGTGGTGAGGGAACAGAGAAAAAAGCTCATTTAGGACCTGCACTTACGAAGGGGATAGGCAGCTGTATATCAGGGAGTAAACCTTCTGAGAATAAAAACAGCTGGAGCTTGTTAACGTAATTACACAGGGGAAAGGATAATGTACTGGGAACTCCTCAGAAGAATCTGATTTTTGGTGAGGGGAGAGAGAAAAAAGCTCATTTAGGAACGACATTAACATGCGGCGTAGGTAGCTGTGTATCAGTAAATATCTCTACTGAGATTACTAAAAGCAGTAGCTTAATAAATTAAGTACTTCCTGGTATGGTTACTGTATTGGAAACTCCCCAAAAGAATCTGGATTGTGGTGAGGGAACAGAGAAAAAAGCTCATTTAGAACCTGGACTTACGAAGGGGGTAGGCAGCTGTATATCAGGGAGTAAACCTTCTGAGAAGAAAAACAGCTGGAGCTTGTTAAGGTAATTACACCGGGGAAAGGGTAATGTACTGGGAACTCCTCAGAAGAATCTGATTTGTGGTGAGGGGAGAGAGATAAACGCTCATTTAGGAACGACATGAACATGCTGCATACGTAGCTGTTTATCAGTAAATATCTCCACTGAGATTAAGAAAAGCAGTAGCTTAATAAATTAAGTACTTCCTGGTATGTTTACTGTATGGGTATCTCCCCAAAAGAATCTGGATTGTGGTGAGGGAACAGGGAAAAAAGCTCATTTAGGACCTGCACTTACGAAGGGGGTAGGCAGCTGTATATCAGGGAGTAAACCTTCTGAGAATAAAAACAGCTGGAGCTTGTTAAGGTAATTACACATGGGAAAGGATAATGTACTGGGAACTCCTCAGAAGACTCTGATTTGTGGTGAGGGGAGAGAGATAAAAGCTCATTTAGGAACGACATGAACATGCTGCGTAGGTAGCTGTTTATCAGTAAATATCTCCACTGAGATTAAGAAAAGCAGTAGCTTAATAAATTAAGTACTTCCTGGTATGGTTACTGTACTGGTAACTCAACAAAAGAATCTGGATTGTGGTGAGGGAACAGAGAAAAAAGCTCATTTAGGACCTGCACTTACGAAGGGGGTAAGCAGCTGTATATCAGGGAGTAAACCTTCTGAGAATAAAAACAGCTGGAGCTTGTTAAGGTAATTACACAGGGGAAAGGATAATGTACTGGGAACTCCTCAGAAGAATCTGATTTGTGGTGAGGGGAAAGAGATAAAAGCTCATTTAGGAACGACATGAACATGCTGCGTAGGTAGCTGTTTATCAGTAATTATCTCCACTGAGATTAAGAAAAGCAGTAGCTTAATAAATTAAGTACTTCCTGGTATGGTTACTGTACTGGTACCTCCCCAAAAGAATCTGGATTGTGGTGAGGGAACAGAGAAAAAAGCTCATTTAGGACCTGCACTTACGAAGGGGGTAGGCAGCTGTATATCAGGGAGTAAACCTTCTGAGAATAAAAACAGCTGGATCTTGTTAAGGTAATTACACAGGGGAAAGGATAATATAAAGGGAACTCCTCAGAAATCTGATTTGTGGTGAGGGTAGAGAGATAAAAGCTCATTTAGGAACGACATGAACATGCTGCGTACGTAGCTGCTTATCAGTAAATATCTCCACTGAGATTAAGAAAAGAAGTAGCTTAATAAATTAAGTACTTCCTGGTATGGTTACTTTACTGGTAACTCCCCAAAAGAATCTGGATTGTGGTGAGGGAACAGAGAAAAAGATCATTTAGGACCTGCACTTACGAAGGGGGTAGGCAGCTGTATATCAGGGAGTAAACCTTCTGAGAATAAAAACAGCTGGAGCTTGTTAAGGTAATTACACAGGAGAAAGGATAATGTTCTTGGAACTCCTCAGAAGAATCTGATTTGTGGTGAGGGGAGAGAGATAAAAGCTCATTTAGGAACGACATGAACATGCTGCGTAGTTAGCTGTTTATCAGTAAATATCTCCACTGAGATTAAGAAAAGGAGTAGCTTAATAAATTAAGTACTTCCTGGTATGGTTACTGTACTGGTAACTCCCCAAAAGAATCTGGATTGTGGTGAGGGAACAGAGAAAGAAGCTCATTTAGGACCTGCACTTACGAAGGGGGTAGGCAGCTGTATATCAGGGAGCAAACCTTCAGAGAATAATAAGAGCTGGAGCTTGTTAAGGTAATTACACAGGGGAAAGGATAATGTACTGGGAACTCCTCAGAAGAATCTGATTTTTGGTGAGGGGAGAGAGATAAAAGCTCATTTAGGAACGACATGAACATGCTGGGTAGGTAGCTGTTTATCAGTAGATATCTCCACTGAGATTAAGAAAAGCAGTAGCTTAATAAATTAAGTACTTCCTGGTATGGATACTGTACTGGTAACTCCCCAAAAGAATCTGGATTGTGGTGAGGGAACAGAGAAAAAAGCTCATTTAGGACCGACATGAACATGCTGCGTAGGTAGCTGTTTATCAGTAAATATCTCCACTGAGATTAAGAAAAGCAGTAGCTTAATAAATTAAGAACTTTCTGGTATGGTTACTGTACTGGTAACTCCCCAAAAGAATCTGGATTGTGGTGAGGGAACAGAGAAAAAAGCTCATTTAGGACCTGCACTTACGAAGGGGGTAGGCAGCTGTATATCAGGGAGTAAACCTTCTGAGAATAAAAACAGCTGGAGCTTGATAAGGTAATTACACAGGGGAAAGGATAATGTACTGGGAACTCCTCAGAAGAATCTGATTTGTGGTGAGGGGAGAGAGATAAAAGCTCATTTACGAACGACAGGAACATGCTGCGTAGGTTGCTGTTTATCAGTAAATATCTAAACTGAGATTAAGAAAAGCAGTAGCTTAATAAATTAAGTACTTCCTGGTATGGATACTGTACTTGTAACTCCCCAAAAGAATCTGGATTGTGGTGAGGGAACAGAGAAAAAAGCTCTTTTAGGAACGACATGAACATGCTGCGTAGGTAGCTGTTCATCAGTAAATATCTCCACTGAGATTAAGAAAAGCAGTAGCTTAATAAATTAAGTACTTCCTGGTATGGTTACTGTACTGGTAACTCCCCAAAAGAATCTGGATTGTGGTGAGGGAACAGAGAAAAAAGCTCATTTAGGACCTGCACTTACGAAGGGGGTAGGTAGCTGTATATCAGGGAGTAAAGTTTCTGAGAATAAACACAAATGGAGCTTGTTAAGGTAATTACACAGGGGAAAGGATAATGTACTGGGAACTTCTCAGAAGACTCTGATTTGTGGTGAGGGGAGAGAGATAAAAGCTCATTTAGGAACGACATGAACATGCTGCGTAGGTAGCTGTTTATCAGTAAATATCTGCACTGAGATTAAGAAAAGCAGTAGCTTAATAAATTAAGTACTTCCTGGTATGGTTACTGTACTGGTAACTCCCCAAAAGAACCTGGATTGTGGTGAGGGAACAGAGAAAAAAGCTCATTTAGGACCTGCACTTACGAAGGGGGTAGGCAGCTGTATATCAGGGAGTAAACATTCTGAGAATAAAAACAGCTGGAGCTTACACAGGGGAAAGGATAATGTACAGTGAACTCCTCAGAAGAATCTGATTTGTGGTGAGGGGAGAGAGATAAAGCTCATTTAGGAACGACATGAACATGCTGCGTAGGTGGCTGTTTATCAGTAAATATCTCCACTGAGATTAAGAAAAGCAGTAGCTTAATAAATTAAGTACTTCCTGGTATGGTTACTGTACTGGTAACTCCCCAAAAGAATCTGGATTGTGGTGAGGGAACAGAGAAAAAAGCTCATTTAGGACCTGCACTTACGAAGGGGCTAGGCAGCTGTATATCAGGGAGTAAACCTTCTACGAATAAAAACAGCTGGAGCTTCTTAAGGATATTACACAGGGGAAAGGATAATGTACTGGGAACTCCTCAGAAGAATCTGATTTGTGGTGCGGGGAGAGAGATAAAAGCTCATTTATGAAGGACATGAACATGCTGCGTAGGTAGCTGTTTATCAGTAAATATCTCCAATGAGTTTAAGAAAAGCAGTAGCTCAATAAATTAAGTACTTCCTGGTATGGTTACTGTACTGTTAACTCCCCAACAGAATCTGGATTGTGGTGAGGTAATAGAGAAAAAAGCTCATTTAGGACCTGCACTTACGAAGGTGTTAGGCAGTTGTATATCAGGGAGTAAACCTTCTGAGAATAAAAACAGCTGGAGCTTGTTAAGGTAATTACACAGGGGAAAGGATAATGTACTGGGAACTCCTCAGAAGAATCTGATTTGTGGTGAGGGGAGAGAGATAA
The DNA here is from genome assembly GCF_023159225.1 of Perognathus longimembris pacificus. Lineage (NCBI taxonomy): Eukaryota > Metazoa > Chordata > Mammalia > Rodentia > Heteromyidae > Perognathus > Perognathus longimembris. The sequence goes on along the minus strand of NW_025962096.1, from coordinate 16,330 downwards.
AAGCTCATTTATGAAGGACATGAACATGCTGCATGGTAGCTGTTTATCAGTAAATATCTCCACTGAGATTAAGAAAAGCAGTAGCTTAATAAATTAAGTACTTCCTGGTGTGGTTACTGTACTGGTAACTCCCCAAAAGAATGTGGATTGTGGTGAGGGAACAGAGAAAAAAGCTCATTTAGGACCTGCACTTACGAAGTGGGTAGGCAGCTGTATATCAGGGAGTAAACATTCTGAGAATAAAAACAGTTGGAGTTGTTTAGGGAATTACACATGGGAAAGGATAATGTACTGGAAACTCCACAGAAGAATCTGATTTGTGGTGGGGGGAGAGAGATAAAAGCTCATTTAGGAACGACATGAACATGCTGCGTAGGTAGCTGTTTATCAGTAAATGTCTCCACTGAGATTAAGAAAAGCAGTAGCTTAATAAATTAAGTACTTCCTGGTAAGGTTACTGTACTGGTAACTCCCAAAAGAATCTGGATTGTGGTGAGGGAACAGAGAAAAAAAGCTCATTTAGGAACTGCACTTACGAAGGGGGTTGATAGCTATATATCAGGGAGTAAAGGTTTTGAGAATAAACACAGTTGGATCTTGTTAAGGTAATTACACAGGGGAAAGGATAATGTACTGGGAACTCCTCAGAAGAATCTGCTTTGTGGTGAGTGGAGAGAGATAAAAGCTCATTTAGGAATGACATGAACATGCTGCGTTGGTAGCTGTTTATCAGTAAATATCTCCACTGAGATTAAGAAAAGCAGTAGCTTAATAAATTAAGTACTTCCTGGTATGGATACTGTACTGGGAACTCCCCAAAAGAATCTGGATTGTGGTGAGGGAACAGAGAAAAAAGCTTATTTAGGACCTGCACTTACGAAGGGGGTAGGCAGCTGTATATCAGGGAGTAAACCTTCTGAGAATAAAAACAGCTGGAGCTTGTTAAGGTAATTACACAGGGGAAAGGATAATGTACTGGGAACTCCTCAGAAGAATCCGATTTGTGGTGAGGGGAGAGAGATAAAAGCTCATTTAGGAACGACATGAACATGCTGCGTAGGTAGCTGTTTATCAGTAAATATCTGCACTGAGATTAAGAAAAGCAGTAGCTTAATAAATAAAGTACTTCCTGGTATGGTTACTGTACTGGTAACTCCCCAAAAGAATCTGGATTGTGGTGAGGGAACAGAGAAAAAAGCTCATTTAAGACCTGCACTTACGAAGGTGGTAGGCAGCTGTATATCAGGGAGTAAACCTTCTGAGAATAAAAACAGCTGGAGTTTATTAAGGCAATTACACAGGGGAATGGATAATGTACTGGCAACTCCTCAGAAGAATCTGATTTGTGGTGAGGGGAGAGAGATAAAAGCTCATTTAGGTACGACATGTACATGCTGCGTAGGTAGCTGTTTATCAGTAAATATATCCACTGAGATTAAGAAAAGCAGTAGCTTAATAAAATAAGTACTTCCTGTTATGGTTACTGTACTGGTAACTCAACAAAAGAACCTGGACTGTGGTGAGGGAACAGAGAAAAAGATCATTTAGGACCTGCACTTACGAAGGGGTTAGGCAGCTGTATATCAGGGAGTAAACCTTCTGAAAATAAAAACAGCTGGAGCTTGTTAAAGTAATTACACAGGGGAAAGGATAATGTACTGGGAACTCCTCAGAAGAATCTGATTTGTGGTGAGGGGAGAGAGATAAAAGCTCCTTTAGGAACGACATGAACATGCTGTGTAGGTAGCTGTTTATCAGTAAATATCTCCACTGAGATTAAGAAAAGCAGTAGCTTAATAAATTAAGTACTTCCTGGTATGGTTACTGTACTTTTAACTCCCCAAAAGAATCTGGATTGTGGTGAGGGAACAGAGAAAAAAGCTCATTTAGGACCTGCACTTACGAAGGGGGTAGGCAGCTGCATATCAGGGAGTAAACCTTCTGAGAATAAAAACAGCTGGAGCTTGTTAAGGTAATTACACAGGGGAAAGGATAATGTACTGGGAACTCCTCAGAAGAATGTGATTTGTGGTGAGGGGAGAGAGATAAAAGCTCATTTAGGAACGACATGAACATGCTGCGTACGTAGCTGTTTATCAGTAAATATCTCCACTGAGATTAAGAAAAGCAGTAGCTTAATAAATTAAGTACTTCCTGGTATGGTTACTGTACTGGTAACTCAACAAAAGAATCTGGATTGTGGTGAGGGAACAGAGAAAAAAGCTCATTTAGGACCTGCACTTACGAAGGGGGTAAGCAGCTGTATATCAGGGAGTAAACCTTCTGAGAATAAAAACAGCTGGAGCTTGTTAAGGTAATTACACAGGGGAAAGGATAATGTACTGGGAACTCCTCAGAAGAATCTGATTTGTGGTGAGGGGAGAGAGATAAAAGCTCATTTAGGAACGACATGAACATGCTGCGTAGGTAGCTGTTTATCAGTAATTATCTCCACTGAGATTAAGAAAAGCAGTAGCTTAATAAATTAAGTACTTCCTGGTATGGTTACTGTACTGGTACCTCCCCAAAAGAATCTGGATTGTGGTGAGGGAACAGAGAAAAAAGCTCATTTAGGACCTGCACTTACGAAGGGGGTAGGCAGGTGTATATCAGGGAGTAAACCTTCTGAGAATAAAAACAGCTGGATCTTGTTAAGGTAATTACACAGGGGAAAGGATAATATAAAGGGAACTCCTCAGAAATCTGATTTGTGGTGAGGGTAGAGAGATAAAAGCTCATTTAGGAACGACATGAACATGCTGCGTACGTAGCTGTTTATCAGTAAATATCTCCACTGAGATTAAGAAAAGAAGTAGCTTAATAATTAAGTACTTCCTGGTATGGTTACTGTACTGGTAACTCCCCAAAAGAATCTGGTTGGTGGTGAGGGAACAGAGAAAAACGCTTATTTAGGTCCTGCACTTACGAAGGGGGTAGGCAGCTGTATATCAGGGAGTAAACCTTCTGAGAATAAAAACAGCTGGAGTTTGTTAAGGTAATTACACAGGGGAATGGATTATGTACTGGCAACTACTCAGAAGAATCTGATTTGTGGTGAGGGGAGAGAGATAAAAGCTCATTTAGGAACGACATGAACATGCTGCGTAGGTAGCTGTTTATCAGTAAATATATCCACTGAGATTAAGAAAAGCAGTAGCTTAATAAAATAAGTACTTCCTGTTATGGTTACTGTACTGGTAACTCAACAAAAGAATCTGGACTGTGGTGAGGGAACAGAGAAAAAGATCATTTAGGACCTGCACTTACGAAGGGGGTAGGCAGCTGTATATCAGGGAGTAAACTTTCTGAGAATAAAAACAGCTGGAGCTTGTTAAGGTAAGTACACAGGGGAAAGGATAATGTACTGGGAACTCCTCAGAAGAATCTGATTTGTGGTGAGGGGAGAGAGATAAAAGCTCCTTTAGGAACGACATGAACATGCTGTGTAGGTAGCTGTTTATCAGTAAATATCTCCACTGAGATAAAGAAAAGCAGTAGCTTAATAAATTAAGTACTTCCTGGTTTGGTTACTGTACTTTTACCTCCCCAAAAGAATCTGGAGTGTGGTGAGGGAACAGAGAAAAAAGCTCATTTAGGACCTGCACTTACGAAGGGGGTAGGCAGCTGTATATCAGGGAGTAAACCTTCTGAGAATAAAAACAGCTGGAGCTTGTTAAGGTAATTACACAGGGGAAAGGATAATGTACTGGGAACTCCTCAGAAGACTCTGATTTGTGGTGAGGGGAGAGAGATAAAAGCTCATTTAGGAACGACATGAACATGCTGCGTAGGTAGCTGTTTATCAGTAAATATCTCCACTGAGATTAAGAAAAGCAGTAGCTTAATAAATTAAGTACTTCCTGGTATGGTTACTTTACTGGTAACTCCCCAAAAGAATCTGGATTGTGGTGAGGGAACAGAGAAAAAAGCTCATTTAGGACCTGCACTTACGAAGGGGATAGGCAGCTGTATATCAGGGAGTAAACCTTCTGAGAATAAAAACAGCTGGAGCTTGTTAACGTAATTACACAGGGGAAAGGATAATGTACTGGGAACTCCTCAGAAGAATCTGATTTTTGGTGAGGGGAGAGAGAAAAAAGCTCATTTAGGAACGACATTAACATGCGGCGTAGGTAGCTGTGTATCAGTAAATATCTCTACTGAGATTACTAAAAGCAGTAGCTTAATAAATTAAGTACTTCCTGGTATGGTTACTGTATTGGAAACTCCCCAAAAGAATCTGGATTGTGGTGAGGGATCAGAGAAAAAAGCTCATTTAGAACCTGGACTTACGAAGGGGGTAGGCAGCTGTATATCAGGGAGTAAACCTTCTGAGAAGAAAAACAGCTGGAGCTTGTTAAGGTAATTACACCGGGGAAAGGGTAATGTACTGGGAACTCCTCAGAAGAATCTGATTTGTGGTGAGGGGAGAGAGATAAAAGCTCATTTAGGAACGACATGAACATGCTGCATACGTAGCTGTTTATCAGTAAATATCTCCACTGAGATTAAGAAAAGCAGTAGCTTAATAAATTAAGTACTTCCTGGTATGTTTACTGTATGGGTATCTCCCCAAAAGAATCTGGATTGTGGTGAGGGAACAGGGAAAAAAGCTCATTTAGGACCTGCACTTACGAAGGGGGTAGGCAGCTGTATATCAGGGAGTAAACCTTCTGAGAATAAAAACAGCTGGAGCTTGTTAAGGTAATTACACATGGGAAAGGATAATGTACTGGGAACTCCTCAGAAGACTCTGATTTGTGGTGAGGGGAGAGAGATAAAAGCTCATTTAGGAACGACATGAACATGCTGCGTAGGTAGCTGTTTATCAGTAAATATCTCCACTGAGATTAAGAAAAGCAGTAGCTTAATAAATTAAGTACTTCCTGGTATGGTTACTGTACTGGTAACTCAACAAAAGAATCTGGATTGTGGTGAGGGAACAGAGAAAAAAGCTCATTTAGGACCTGCACTTACGAAGGGGGTAAGCAGCTGTATATCAGGGAGTAAACCTTCTGAGAATAAAAACAGCTGGAGCTTGTTAAGGTAATTACACAGGGGAAAGGATAATGTACTGGGAACTCCTCAGAAGAATCTGATTTGTGGTGAGGGGAAAGAGATAAAAGCTCATTTAGGAACGACATGAACATGCTGCGTAGGTAGCTGTTTATCAGTAATTATCTCCACTGAGATTAAGAAAAGCAGTAGCTTAATAAATTAAGTACTTCCTGGTATGGTTACTGTACTGGTACCTCCCCAAAAGAATCTGGATTGTGGTGAGGGAACAGAGAAAAAAGCTCATTTAGGACCTGCACTTACGAAGGGGGTAGGCAGCTGTATATCAGGGAGTAAACCTTCTGAGAATAAAAACAGCTGGATCTTGTTAAGGTAATTACACAGGGGAAAGGATAATATAAAGGGAACTCCTCAGAAATCTGATTTGTGGTGAGGGTAGAGAGATAAAAGCTCATTTAGGAACGACATGAACATGCTGCGTACGTAGCTGCTTATCAGTAAATATCTCCACTGAGATTAAGAAAAGAAGTAGCTTAATAAATTAAGTACTTCCTGGTATGGTTACTTTACTGGTAACTCCCCAAAAGAATCTGGATTGTGGTGAGGGAACAGAGAAAAAGATCATTTAGGACCTGCACTTACGAAGGGGGTAGGCAGCTGTATATCAGGGAGTAAACCTTCTGAGAATAAAAACAGCTGGAGCTTGTTAAGGTAAGTACACATGGGAAAGGATAATGTACTGGGAACTCCTCAGAAGAATCTAATTTGTGGTGAGGGGAGAGAGATAAAAGCTCCTTTAGGAACGACATGAACATGCTGCGTAGGTAGCTGTTTATCAGTAAATATCTCCACTGAGATTAAGAAAAGCAGTAGCTTAATAAATTAAGTACTTCCTGGTATGGTTACTTTACTGGTAACTCCCCAAAAGAATCTGGATTGTGGTGAGGGAACAGAGAAAAAAGCTCATTTAGGACCTGCACTTACGAAGGGGATAGGCAGCTGTATATCAGGGAGTAAACCTTCTGAGAATAAAAACAGCTGGAGCTTGTTAACGTAATTACACAGGGGAAAGGATAATGTACTGGGAACTCCTCAGAAGAATCTGATTTTTGATGAGGGGAGAGAGAAAAAAGCTCATTTAGGAACGACATGAACATGCTGCGTAGGTAGCTGTGTATCAGTAAATATCTCTACTGAGATTACTAAAAGCAGTAGCTTAATAAATTAAGTACTTCCTGGTATGGTTACTGTACTGAAAACTCCCCAAAAGAATCTGGATTGTGGTGAGGGAACAGAGAAAAAAGCTCATTTAGGACCTGGACTTACGAAGGGGGTAGGCAGCCGTATATCAGGGAGTAAACCTTCTGAGAATAAAAACAGCTGGAGCTTGTTAAGGTAATTACACCGGGGAAAGGGTAATGTACTGGGAACTCCTCAGAAGAATCTGATTTGTGGTGAGGGGAGAGAGATAAAAGCTCATTTAGGAACGACATGAACATGCTGCATACGTAGCTGTTTATCAGTAAATATCTCCACTGAGATTAAGAAAAGCAGTAGCTTAATAAATTAAGTACTTCCTGGTATGTTTACTGTATGGGTATCTCCCCAAATGAATCTGGATTGTGGTGAGGGAACAGGGAAAAAAGCTCATTTAGGACCTGCACTTACGAAGGGGGTAGGCAGCTGTATATCAGGGAGTAAACCTTCTGAGAATAAAAACAGCTGGAGCTTATTAAGGTAATTACAGAGGGGAAAGGATAATGTACTGGGAACTCCTCAGAAGAATCTGATTTGTGGTGAGGGGAGAGAGAAAAAAGCTCATTTAGGAACGACATGAACATGCTGCGTAGGTAGCTGTTTATCAGTAAATATATCCACTGACATTAAGAAAAGCAGTAGCTTAATAAAATAAGTACTTCCTGTTATGGTTACTGTACTGGTAACTCAACAAAAGAATCTGGACTGTGGTGAGGGAACAGAGAAAAAGATCATTTAGGACCTGCACTTACGAAGGGGGTAGGCAGCTGTATATCAGGGAGTAAACCTTCTGAGAATAAAAACAGCTGGAGCTTGTTAAGGTAATTACACAGGGGAAAGGATAATGTACAGGGAACTCCTCAGAAAACTCTGATTTGTGGTGAGGGGAGAGAGATAAAAGCTCATTTAGGAACGACATGATCATGCTGCGTAGGTAGCTGTTTATTAGTAAATATCTCCACTGAGATTAAGAAAAGCAGTAGCTTAATAAATTAAGTACTTCCTGGTATGGTTACTTTACTGGTAACTCCCCAAAAGTATCTGGATTGTGGTGAGGGAACAGAGAAAAAAGCTCATTTAGGACCTGCACTTACGAAGGGGGTAGGCAGCTGTATATCTGGGAGTAAACCTTCTGAGAATAAAAACATCTGGAGCTTGTTAAGGTAATTACACAGGGGAAAGGATAATGTACTGGGAACTCCTCAGAAGAATGTGATTTGTGGTGAGGGGAGAGAAATAAAAGCTCATTTAGGAACGACATGAACATGCTGCGTACGTAGCTGTTTATCAGTAAATATCTCCACTGAGATTAAGAAAAGCAGTAGCTTAATAAATTAAGTACTTCCTGGTATGGTTACTGTACTGGTAACTCCCCAAAAGATTCTGGATTGTGGTGAGGGAACAGAGAAAAAAGCTCATTTAGGACCTGCAATTACGAAGGGGGTAGGCAGCTGTATATCAGGGAGTAAACCTTCTGAGAATAAAAACAGCTGGAGCTTGTTAACGTAATTACACAGGGGAAAGGATAATGTACTGGGAACTCCTCAGAAGAATCTGATTTTTGGTGAGGGGAGAGAGACAAAAGCTCATTAAGAACGACATGAACATGCTGCGTAGGTAGCTGTGTATCAGTAAATATCTCCACTGAGATTACTAAAAGCAGTAGCTTAATAAATTAAGTACTTCCTGGTATGGTTACTGTACTGGAAACTACCCAAAAGAATCTGGATTGTGGTGAGGGAACAGAGAAAAAAGCTCATTTAGGACCTGGACTTACGAAGGGGGTAGGCAGCTGTATATCAGGGAGTAAACCTTCTGAGAATAAAAACAACTGGAGCTTGTTAAGGTAATTACAGAGGGGAAAGGATAATGTACTGGGAACTCCTCAGAAGAATCTGATTTGTGGTGAGGGGAGACAGATAAAAGCTCTTTTAGGAACGACATGAACATGCTGCGTAGGTAGCTGTTTATCAGTAAATATCTCCACTGAGATTAAGAAAAGCAGTAGCTTAATAAGTTAAGTACTTCCTGGTATGGTTACTGTACTGGTAACTCCCGAAAAGAAGCTGGATTGTGGTGAGGGAACAGAGAAAGAACCTCATTTAGGACCTGCACTTACGAAGGGGGTAGGCAGCTGTATATCAGGGAGTAAACCTTCTGGGAATAAAAACAGCTGGAGCTTGTTAAGGTAATTACACAGGGGAAAGGATAATGTACTGGGAACTCCTTAGAGAAATCTGATTTGTGGTGAGGGGAGAGAGATAAAAGCTCATTTAGGAACGACATGTACATGCTGCATACGTAGCTGTTTATCAGTAAATATCTCCACTGAGATTAAGAAAAGCAGTAGCTTAATAAATTAAGTACTTCCTGGAATGGTTACTGTACTGGTAACTCCCCAAAAGAATCTGGATTGTGGTGAGGGAACAGAGAAAAAAGCTCATTTAGGACCTGCACTTACGAAGGGGGTAGGCAGCTTTATATCAGGGAGTAAACCTTCTGAGAATAAAAACAACTGGAACTTGTTAAGGTAATTACAGAGGGGAAAGGATAATGTACTGGGAACTCCTCAGAAGAATCTGATTTGTGGTGAGGGGAGAGAGATAAAAGCTCATTTAGGAACGACATGAACATGCTGCGTAGGTATCTGTTTATCAGTAAATATCTCCACTGAGATTAAGAAAAGCAGTAGCTTAATAAGTTAAGTACTTCCTGGTATGGTTACTGTATTGGTAACTCCCGAAAAGAAGCTGGATTGTGGTGAGGGAACAGAGAAAGAACCTCATTTAGGAACTGCACTTACCAAGGGGTAGGCAGCTGTATATCAGGGAGTAAACCTTCTGGGAATAAAAACAGGTGGAGCTTGTTAAGGTAATTACACAGGGGAAAGGATAATGTACTGGGAACTCCTCAGAAGAATCTGATTTGTGGTGAGGGGAGAGAGATAAAAGCTCATTTAGGAACGACATGAACATGCTGCGTACGTAGCTGTTTATCAGTAAATATCTCCACTGAGATTAAGAAAAGCAGTTGCTTAATAAATTAAGTACTTCCTGGTATGGTTATTGTACTGGTAACTCCCCAAAAGAATCTGGATTGTGGTGAGGGAATAGAGAAAAAAGCTCATTTAGGAACTGCACTTACGAAGGGGGTAGGCAGATGTATATCAGGGAGTAAACCTTCTGAGAATAAAAACAGCTGGAGCTTGTTAAGGTAATTACACAGGGGAAAGGATAATGTACTGGGAACTTCTCAGAAGAATATGATTTGTGGTGAGCGGAGAGAGATAAAAGCTCCTTTAGGAACGACATGAACATGCTGCGAAGGTAGCTGTTTATCAGTAAATATCTCCACTGAGATTAAGAAAAGCAGTAGCTTAATGAATTAAGTACTTCCTGGTATGGTTACTGTACTGGTAACTCCCCAAAAGAATCTGGATTGTGGTGAGGGAACAGAGAAAAAAGCTCATTTAGGACCTGCACTTACGAAGCGGGTAGGCAGCTGTATATCAGGGAGTAAACCTTCTGAGAATAAAAACAGCTTGAGCTTGTTAAGGTAATTACACAGGGGAAAGGATAATGTACTGGGAACTCCTCAGAAGAATCTGATTTGTGGTGAGGGGAGAGAGATAAAAGCTCATTTAGGAACGACATGAACATGCTGCGTAGGTAGCTGTTTATCAGTAAATATCTCCACTGAGATTAAGAAAAGCAGTAGCTTAATAAATTAAGTACTTCCTGGTATGGTTACTGTACTGGAAACTCCCCAAAAGAACCTGGATCGTGGTGAGAGAACAGAGAAAAAAGCTTATTTAGGACCTGCACTTACGAAGGGTTAGGCAGGTGTATATCAGGGAGTAAACCTTCTGAGAATAAAAACAGCTGGAGCTTGTTAAGGTAATTACACAGGGGAAAGGACAATGTACTGGGAACTCCTCAGAAGAATCTGATTTGTGGTGAGGGGAGAGAGATAAAAGCTCATTTAGGAACTACATGAACATGCTGCGTAGGTAGCTGTTTATCAGTAAATATCTCCACTGAGATTAAGAAAAGCATTAGCTTAATAAATTAAGTACTTCCTCGTATGGTTACTGTACTGGTAACTCCCCAAAAGAATCTGGATTGTGGTGAGGGAAGAGAGAAAAAAGCTCATTTAGGACCTGCACTTACGAAGGGTGTAGGCAGCTGTATATCAGGGATTAAACCTTCTGAGAATAAAAACAGCTGGAGCTTGTTAAGGTAATTACACAGGAGAAAGGATAATGTACTGGGAACTCCTCAGAAGAATCAGATTTGTGGTGAGGGGAGAGAGATAAAAGCTCATTTAGGAACGACATGGATATGCTGCGTAGGTAGCTGTTTATCAGTAAATATCTCCACTGAGATTAAGAAAAGCAGTAGCTTAATAAATTAAGTACTTCCTGGTATGGTTACTGTATTGGTAACTCCCAAAAGAATCAGGATTTTGGTGAGGGAACAGAGAAAAAAGCGCATTTAGGACCTGCACTTACGATGGGGGTAGGCAGCTGTATATCAGGGAGTAAACCTTCTGAGAATAAAAACAGCTGGAGCTTGTTAAGGTAATTACACAGGGGAAAGGATAATGTACTGGGAAATCCTCAGAAAAATCTGATTTGTGGTGAGGGGAGAGAGATAAAAGCTCATTTAGGACCTGCACTTACGAAGGGTGTAGGCACCTGTATATCAGGGAGTAAACCTTCTGAGAATAAAAACAGCTGGAGCTTGTGAAGGTAATTGCACAGGGGAAAGGATAATGTACTGGGAACTCCTCAGAAGAATCTGATTTGTGGTGAGGGGAGAGAGATAAAAGCTCATTTAGGAACGACATGAACATGCTGCGTAGGTAGCTGTTTATCAGTAAATATCTCCACTGAGATTAAGAAAAGCAGTAGCTTAATAAATTAAGTACTTCCTGGTATGGTTACTGTACTGGTAACTCCCCAATAGAATCTGGATTGTGGTGAGGGAACAGAGAAAAAAGCTCATTTAGGACCTGCACTTACGAAGCGGGTAGGCAGCTGTATATCAGGGAGTAAACCTTCTGAGAATAAAAACAGCTGGAACTTGTTAAGATAATTACACAGGGGAAAGGATAATGTACTGGGAACTCCTCAGAAGAATCTGATTTGTGGTGAGGGGAGAGAGATAAAAGCTCATTTAGGAACGACATGAACATGCTGCGTAGGTAGCTGTTTATCAGTAAATATCTCCACTGAGATTAAGAAAAGCAGTAGCTTAATAAATTAAGTACTTCCTGGTATGGTAACTGTACTGGTAACTCTCCAAAAGAATCTGGATTGTGGTGAGGGAAAAGAGAAAAAGCTCATTTAGGACATGCACTTACGACGGGGGTAGGCAGCTGTATATCAGGGAGTAAACCGTCTGAGAATAAAAACAGCTGGAGCTTGTTAAGGTAATTACACAGGGGAAAGGATAATGTACTGGGAACTCCTCAGAAGAATCTGATTTTTGGTGAGGGGAGAGAGATAAAAGCTCATTTAGGAACGACATGAGCATGCTGGGTAGGTAGCTGTTTATCAGTAAATATCTCCACTGAGATTAAGAAAAGCAGTAGCTTAATAAATTAAGTACTTCCTGGTATGGTTACTGTATTGGTAACTCCCAAAAGAATCAGGATTTTGGTGAGGGAACAGAGAAAAAAGCGCATTTAGGACCTGCACTTACGAAGGGGGTAGGCAGCTGTATATCAGGGAGTAAACCTTCTGAGAATAAAAAACAGCTGGAGCTTTTTAAGGTAATTACACAGGGGAAAGGATAATGTACTGGGAACTCCTCAGAAGAATCTGATTTGTGGTGAGGGGAGAGAGATAAAAGCTCATTTAGGACCTGCACTTAGGACGGGTGTAGGCACCTGTATATCAGGGAGTAAACCTTCTGAGAATAAAAACAGCTGGACCTTGTGAAGGTAATTGCACAGGGGAAAGGATAATGTACTGGGAACTCCTCAGAAGAATCTGATTTGTGGTGAGGGGAGAGAGATAAAAGCTCATTTAGGAACGACATGAACATGCTGCGTAGGTAGCTGTTTATCAGTAAATATCTCCACTGAGATTAAGAAAAGCAGTAGCTTAATAAATTAAGTACTTCCTGGTATGGTTACTGTACTGGTAACTCCCCAATAGAATCTGGATTGTGGTGAGGGAACAGAGAAAAAAGCTCATTTAGGACCTGCACTTACGAAGGGGGTAGGCAGCTGTATATCAGGGAGTAACCCTTTTGAGAATAAAAACAGCTGGAGCTTGGTAATGTAATTACACAGGGGATAGGATAATGTACTGGGAACTCGTCGGAAGAATCTGATTTGTGGTGAGGGGAGAGAGATAAATGCTCATTTAGGAATGACATGAACATGCTGCGTAGGTAGCTGTTTATCAATGAATATCTCCACTGAGATTAAGCAAAGCAGTATCTTAATAAATTAAGTACTTCTGGTATGGATACTGTATTGGTAACTCCCCAAAAGAATCGGGATTGTGGTGAGGGAACAGAGAAAAAAGCTCATTTAGGACCTGCACTTACGAAGGGGGTAGGCAGCTGTATATCATGGAGTATCCCTTCTGAGAATAAAAACATCTGGAGTTTGTTAAGGTTATTACAGAGGGGAAAGGATAATGTACTGGAATCTCCTCAGAAGGATGTGATTTGTGGTGAGGGGAGAGAGATAAAAGCTCATTTTGGAACAACATGAACATGCTGCGTAGGTAGCTGTTTATCAGTAAGTATCTCCACTGAGATTAAGAAAAGCAGTAGCTTAATAAATTAAGTACTTCCTGGTATGGTTACTGTACTGGTAACTCAACAAAAGAATCTGGATTGTGGTGAGGGAACAGAGAAAAAAGCTCATTTAGGACCTGCACTTACGAAGGGGGTAAGCAGCTGTATATCAGGGAGTAAACCTTCTGAGAATAAAAACAGCTGGAGCTTGTTAAGGTAATTACACAGGGGAAAGGATAATGTACTGGGAACTCCTCAGAAGAATCTGATTTGTGGTGAGGGGAGAGAGATAAAAGCTCATTTAGGAACGACATGAACATGCTGCGTAGGTAGCTGTTTATCAGTAAATATCTCCACTGAGATTAAGAAAAGCAGTAGCTTAATAAATTAAGTACTTCCTGGTATGGTAACTGTACTGGTAACTCTCCAAAAGAATCTGGATTGTGGTGAGGGAAAAGAGAAAAAGCTCATTTAGGACATGCACTTACGACGGGGGTAGGCAGCTGTATATCAGGGAGTAAACCGTCTGAGAATAAAAACAGCTGGAGCTTGTTAAGGTAATTACACAGGGGAAAGGATAATGTACTGGGAACTCCTCAGAAGAATCTGATTTTTGGTGAGGGGAGAGAGATAAAAGCTCATTTAGGAACGACATGAGCATGCTGGGTAGGTAGCTGTTTATCAGTAAATATCTCCACTGAGATTAAGAAAAGCAGTAGCTTAATAAATTAAGTACTTCCTGGTATGGTTACTGTATTGGTAACTCCCAAAAGAATCAGGATTTTGGTGAGGGAACAGAGAAAAAAGCGCATTTAGGACCTGCACTTACGAAGGGGGTAGGCAGCTGTATATCAGGGAGTAAACCTTCTGAGAATAAAAACAGCTGGAGCTTTTTAAGGTAATTACACAGGGGAAAGGATAATGTACTGGAACTCCTCAGAGAATCTGATTTGTGGTGAGGGGAGAGAGATAAAAGCTCATTTAGGACCTGCACTTAGGACGGGTGTAGGCACCTGTATATCAGGGAGTAAACCTTCTGAGAATAAAAACAGCTGGACCTTGTGAAGGTAATTGCACAGGGGAAAGGATAATGTACTGGGAACTCCTCAGAAGAATCTGATTTGTGGTGAGGGGAGAGAGATAAAAGCTCATTTAGGAACGACATGAACATGCTGCGTAGGTAGCTGTTTATCAGTAAATATCTCCACTGAGATTAAGAAAAGCAGTAGCTTAATAAATTAAGTACTTCCTGGTATGGTTACTGTACTGGTAACTCCCCAATAGAATCTGGATTGTGGTGAGGGAACAGAGAAAAAAGCTCATTTAGGACCTGCACTTACGAAGGGGGTAGGCAGCTGTATATCAGGGAGTAACCCTTTTGAGAATAAAAACAGCTGGAGCTTGGTAATGTAATTACACAGGGGATAGGATAATGTACTGGGAACTCGTCGGAAGAATCTGATTTGTGGTGAGGGGAGAGAGATAAATGCTCATTTAGGAATGACATGAACATGCTGCGTAGGTAGCTGTTTATCAATGAATATCTCCACTGAGATTAAGCAAAGCAGTATCTTAATAAATTAAGTACTTCCTGGTATGGATACTGTATTGGTAACTCCCCAAAAGAATCGGGATTGTGGTGAGGGAACAGAGAAAAAAGCTCATTTAGGACCTGCACTTACGAAGGGGGTAGGCAGCTGTATATCATGAGTATCCCTTCTGAGAATAAAAACATCTGGAGTTTGTTAAGGTTATTACAGAGGGGAAAGGATAATGTACTGGAATCTCCTCAGAAGGATGTGATTTGTGGTGAGGGGAGAGAGATAAAAGCTCATTTTGAACAACATGAACATGCTGCGTAGGTAGCTGTTTATCAGTAAGTATCTCCACTGAGATTAAGAAAAGCAGTAGCTTAATAAATTAAGTACTTCCTGGTATGGTTACTGTACTGGTAACTCAACAAAAGAATCTGGATTGTGGTGAGGGAACAGAGAAAAAAGCTCATTTAGGACCTGCACTTACGAAGGGGGTAAGCAGCTGTATATCAGGGAGTAAACCTTCTGAGAATAAAAACAGCTGGAGCTTGTTAAGGTAATTACACAGGGAAAGGATAATGTACTGGGAACTCCTCAGAAGAATCTGATTTGTGGTGAGGGGAGAGAGATAAAAGCTCATTTAGGAACGACATGAACATGCTGCGTAGGTAGCTGTTTATCAGTAATTATCTCCACTGAGATTAAGAAAAGCAGTAGGCTTAATAAATTAAGTACTTCCTGGTATGGTTACTGTACTGGTACCTCCCCAAAAGAATCTGGATTGTGGTGAGGGAACAGAGAAAAAAGCTCATTTAGGACCTGCACTTACGAAGGGGGTAGGCAGGTGTATATCAGGGAGTAAACCTTCTGAGAATAAAAACAGCTGGATCTTGTTAAGGTAATTACACAGGGGAAAGGATAATATAAAGGGAACTCCTCAGAAATCTGATTTGTGGTGAGGGTAGAGAGATAAAAGCTCATTTAGGAACGACATGAACATGCTGCGTACGTAGCTGTTTATCAGTAAATATCTCCACTGAGATTAAGAAAAGAAGTAGCTTAATAAATTAAGTACTTCCTGGTATGGTTACTGTACTGGTAACTCCCCAAAAGAATCTGGTTGGTGGTGAGGGAACAGAGAAAAACGCTCATTTAGGTCCTGCAATTACGAAGGGGGTAGGCAGCTGTATATCAGGGAGTAAACCTTCTGAGAATAAAAACAGTTGGAGTTTGTTAAGGTAATTACCCCGGGGAAAGGGTAATGTACTGGGAACTCCTCAGAAGAATCTGATTTGTGGTGAGGGGAGAGAGATAAAAGCTCATTTAGGAACGACATGAACATGCTGCATACGTAGCTGTTTATCAGTAAATATCTCCACTGAGATTAAGAAAAGCAGTAGCTTAATAAATTAAGTACTTCCTGGTATGTTTACTGTATGGGTATCTCCCCAAAAGAATCTGGATTGTGGTGAGGGAACAGGGAAAAAAGCTCATTTAGGACCTGCACTTACGAAGGGGGTAGGCAGCTGTATATCAGGGAGTAAACCTTCTGAGAATAAAAACAGCTGGAGCTTGTTAAGGTAATTACACATGGGAAAGGATAATGTACTGGGAACTCCTCAGAAGACTCTGATTTGTGGTGAGGGGAGAGAGAGAATAAATAATTAATATAATAATATTAAATAATTAAAATAAATATTTAAAAAATAAGTAAATTACTTAATATATAAATATAAATAATATATAATCAATAAAAAAATAAAAGCT
>NW_025962095.1:0-31793 GCF_023159225.1 Perognathus longimembris pacificus | reverse complement strand
AAGCAGGGGAGGGAGGGGAGGAGGAGTTAAAGGGGAAGAAGAGTGAAAAGGGCAGAGGAAAAGGGAGAAAGGTGGAAGAGATAGAGGAAGGGGAGGGCTGGCCAGCCCAAAAGGACTATCCAAAGATAACTCAAAAGACAAAAAAAAAAAAAAAAAAGGAACTGGAGGAGTGGTTTAAATGAAGCAAGGAAAAGGCCTCAAGTTCCAAGCCAAGCATCACAGAGCAAGAATTGGAAGAATTAGCTTCTTCATTTGTAAACAAGGTAGACAAAAGAGAAGAAACAAGAACACCCCTTCAAAGGCAACTTGTCCTTGTCCACTCAGCAGAAAAGTCACTGAGCATGTCATGTCCAGCCTTTTGGGTTCAGTAGGCCTGAGAAAGACTTACTGGGGATATTCGTGGGGGCACCCTCATCACTGTGCCCTGATCTGTGTCACAGGAAGTGGAGAATATCTGCCATTTTCATTTCCATAACATTCACCATCTCAAGTTGCTTATTCAAGTTTCTTAAGGTAAAACTGTTTCTGTTCTCTGTATCATTGAAAATGTATACAGCAAGACATGGAGTTTTATATGCTCAAGTCAACTGGATTAGCAAAGGAACACAAAGGCTCTGACACCAGGGGGAAGAGTGCTCGATCTCAAAGCAAGCATGAACATTTACGTCCATCACCATACTGGGGCGTCCTCAATCCATCACCAGGATCTGTACTGCTCCCACTTGGGAATGAGGGGTACTTGCGCTTGTTGGCGTTTACTCCCACTTTGTAAATAGTCATTTCATAAGTATAGAGGATACCTTAAGAAGTATCTACTTTCTGTGTATGCTCATACTAGGGCTTGACCTCAGGGCCTGGGCATTGCCCCTTAACTTTTTCGCTCAAGGCTGGCTTTCTATCACTTGAGCCACAGCTCTACTTTGGCTTTTTGGTGGCTATTGAAGGTGAGAGACTCATGGAAGTTCCTGCCTAGGCTGGCTTTGAATCCCAACCTTCAGATTGCAATCTCCTAAAAAGCTAGAATTATAACTGAGCCACCACCAGATGGCTTCTAGTCTCACTTTTTACCTGTAGCTGTTAAACACTCCACACAAGAAGTTCTCAACTTTATTCTCACTATTCATAGAATAGAGTAGACTACCATCATATAGAACAGGATGTCCATTCTATATTAAAAATCATGTTTAGAAAGTGGCTCAGGGAGTAGAGCTGAAGAGCTCAGGGACAGAGCCCGGGCCCAGAGTTCAAGCCCCATGACCAAGAAAAAAAATATCATGTTTCTTTCATTTGGAATATCAGCAGATCAGCTACCAGTGTACCTTTATCTACCTATCCATCAATTCTTAGAAATTCAAAAGGCAACCAACAAACTTTGTATCCATTCCTACAGATTTTCTCAGGAGCCATATTTTCTTCTATTATGAATTTCTGAAACATAAGTATAGTTTTCTTTCTCTACCACCAAACCATTTAAACAACTTCCCATATTGTAAACATTTCATAGATTTAGGTTATATGCTCCAAAATGTACTCCTCTTGATTTTGCTTATCCCACATGGAAAGTCCTTTTCAAATTAACATTTGGTGTCATCTTCATGGAACTAGAAACTCCATGAGGATACAGGGCAAGTCTGCCTCATTTGCCCCCCCCCAAAAAAAAATCCCAAAATCTGGTACTGGTTAGAATTTATGATAGGTAGAGAATTGACTAAGATGCTAAGTCGTTATTGCCCAGCTCTTACTTACAATGATATGACCAGTTTGTAAAAAGCCATATGTGGAAATGATTTGCACAAGATTGTGTAACATGTTAATGAAAAAGCCAAGGTGGCTTTCTTCATTTCCTATTCTTCATGGATGACACCACAGAGGTTCTTATACCTGTTTGCATTTCCTTAGCCTCAGGTCCTCAGCTCCTCCCACTAGCCCCCAGATCCACCCATACCTAATGAGCCACTCCTACTCACTACCTGTCTACTTCCCCTTTACCCCCAGAGAGAGAAGCTGCCACCTGGATAAGGTGCAGACACCATGTAGCTCCCTCTCCCATGGGAACTATGGCCCCACTAATAAACCTTCTTTTGAACCTTCTTCTCCTGTCTGTGATGATCTCTGCATGGTCCTCTGGGATGGCCGGGACATATCTTTTCAACACCTAATAGGCTGAGGAGGCCAATGGTACTGATGAATGAGTTCTTATCACTTGAATGGTGTATCCATTCCCATCGTTCTTCATTGGCTGGACAGAGAA
Organism: Perognathus longimembris pacificus; assembly: GCF_023159225.1. NCBI lineage: Eukaryota > Metazoa > Chordata > Mammalia > Rodentia > Heteromyidae > Perognathus > Perognathus longimembris. The sequence goes on along the minus strand of NW_025962095.1, from coordinate 29,542 downwards.
ACCTTTCTGTAAATATGCCTGCTTTATGCATACTTCATGGAAGATCCAAAGAACACAACCTGAAGTAGAATTCTGTACCCATAGTGAAGAGCCAAGTTACTTTCTTAGAGACAGTCAGGTATGACAGGGATCAAGCCACAAATAGCAGCTGTTATTTCCTTGTCTCTGCCATTGCTAACGCAAATCTGCTAAACATAGCTTTGATGAATTATTTGGGGTTCTTAAAAGCACATTTTCTTTGGTATTCTAGAGGGTCTCTTGATCTTACAAAAAAGGTAAATATACCTTTCTACTGAGGACAAAGATGATATAATAATGACTGTCCAACTTTATGTTGTAAATATCACTGTATAAATAAATCTGATTTGAATAGGTCTACGAGTCAGATGGAGAAGACACTCATTTTGGTAAACATCTCATATTGAAGTTGTAAAGACACTCTTTACTAAGTCCTTGCCCAATAAATCCAAGTCTTTCTACCCGGTATACTTTAGTCTAAATGGTCTGTTTCCCCTGTCATTTTGGTGAACACTTTGGAGACAAAACTAGGTATCATGAAAAAACCCAAATTCCACTGCTACAACACCAAGAGATACTGACATGCAAGATTATCTTTATAAATGATGTACAGATGTTTAACTAACCGCCATGTACATTAGCTTTAGGTTCTGAGCAACTTTTGCAACATTTCCCACTTGTTCCTCTGTGGAGCAGAGGAAGGAATGTAAGAAAAAGACTAGTGAACTGTGGGTGCAGGTTTAGTGGTAAGAGAATTTGCCTAGTCTTTCTGAGAAACTTACCAAAAAAAAAACCAACACAAAAAACAGAAGTAATATTTAAGCTCTAAACACTAATATGCCAAACAATTTACATAAATCATACAAAGGAGAAGGAATTTCTAGTCTTTTTATTTCCTGGTGAAAAAATGAAGTGCATTCATTTGATCACAGTCACACCATTATTTAGTATTAGATCTAGGATTCCAGCTCTAAGATTGCAGTCTAGACATATCCAGCTCATTCTGGATTCCTTATTAGGCTTCTAGCTCTGGAGTCCCACTGCCCAGGGGAAAAATCCTAAGATTGCTAGCACTTAAAACTCTCCTAGTTATAGAAAGTAAATCACAAAGAGCCTCTCCTACTGTGAGAAGCCATTCGATAAATCCTCCTCAAAGCCTTCCCACAGAGGCTACCTGGGAAAACCCCAGTAAGACCTGAGTTCTAGCAGAAGCCATCAGTGAGTACAAACAACACAAATTTGCTTCTTTGCTACCGACCCTTGGCTCTGAGACTCAGCCTAGCATCAAGAGTGTCAACTTGAATGGATGGGCATGTGTCCACAGGAACTGAGTTGAGGTCACACTTGTCTCACTCTGTCCTGCAAACAGATGTCTGGGTGACAAGTCTTAGTCACACATGGCGAACAGAGGTTCCAGCCAAATCAGGTGGGAAGTGCCATATCTTCTTTCTAAGCCTTAGCGGGGAAGCTGGCAAACATTGTATCTCCCATGCCTTACGCTGCTTTGCTACTATGGGACTTCCTAAACAAATTAAAACTGATAATGGTCCAAGATATGTTGGACAAACTTTTCAAACTTTTTGCAAATCTTACCAAATTGTTCACTCTACAGGAATCCCCTATAATCCTCATGGTCAAGGAATTGTCAAACGGGCCAACGGTTTGTTAATACACCAAATTCTAAATTAAAAGGGGGGGAACTATACCCCTTCTCTCCTGTTAATATACTTTCTCATACTTTATTCATACAAAATTTTTTAAATTTGGATTTCAATGGCCATTCTGCAGCACAGCGGTTCTGGGAAAAGTGAGAGCAAATTGGATTTCAATGGCCATTCTGCAGCACAGCGGTTCTGGGAAAAGAGAGAGCAAAGAGCTTTTGCCCAAGTTAAGTGAAAAGATCCTTTAACAAGTGCTTGGCACAGGCCCGATCTGGTACTGACATGGGGTTGAGGACATGTCTGTGTTTTTCCACAGGATGAAAATGATGCCCGCTGGCTACCTGAGCGTTGTGTTCGGATTGTGGAAACTCATCAGAATGGTACAAGCGCTGACCCACTGGGCTTATGTGCCAGATCCACAGATTGTGCACCCTGCGACCTGGGAGGGAGCTGAGGTGTTTGTCCATGTCAACAGATCAGCGTACGGTACAGCTCCAGACCCTTTTGTCCAGCACGTTAAGATGGGAGATTTTGCAGCTTCTGGCATTGGAACCCCTTTATGTTTTACAACTGACTCCAACAGTTATATTCCAGGCTGTACTGTGATGCAATCCATAAAATATAGAATTTGGATTCCTGATAATAGTCAAGTATATAATATACAAATGGCTTCATTGCCTACTGGGTTTCCTGTACATGCCAATTCTACCTCGTCCTTCATGATACCTCGCTGCATCAACTCCTCTCAAATTGTAGAATCCACGGGAGAACTGCACCCCGTAAAGTGTAGACACGATCACCCTTTTATAACCAATATTTCAGGAACTAATTCTCAGCTGATGGACTGGTCTGGAGCTAATCTCACCAATAAGTTCAACCCAGGTCTGTGGTGGATGAATGGACGCCCTCAGCGCCATGTCTGGATGTTAGTGGCTGCTCTGAATAATATCTCCTGGCCCACTTCTACTTCTTTAAAAAAAATATTATGAGTTGTGTAACACCCCCTTATGCTATTATGTATGGACCTTTTAATATTTCTATAGGAGCCATGTACTTTGATGTTACCTGCACTAACTGTTTTTTTACAAATTGCTTGTATAGTGGTCTTACTGATTCTGTAATTATTATTAAGCAACCACCATTTGTTATGCTTCCTGTAAACTTATCTGAAGCTTGGTATAAAGAAACAGGTATTCAAGTGTTAAAACATTTAAAAGAACTTATGCGCCCTAGACGATTTGTAGGGCTATTATTAGCAGGAATTTTAGCCTTTATTGCTTTAGCTGCCTCTGCTGCAGCGGCTACTGTGGCTTTAACACAAAATGTGCAGACAGCTCACCATGTTAATCAGCTTGCTCATAATACCACGCAAGCCCTGCACTTTCAAGGCAGGATTGATGATAAGGTAGAACAAAAGTTAGAAGCATTATATGAATCTGTGTTGTCACTGGGAGAACAAATTCGTGCCTTACAAACTTTGCAATGGGTACGCTGTCATGCTGTGTTTGACTTTTTTCCTGTGACCCTCCATAAGTATAATGGGTCGAGCTATCCTTGGGAACAAGTTGTAGCACATCTAAATGGTATTTGGCACCATAATAACTTGTCCTTAGATCTCTTTCAACTCCATAGACAAATAGCCGGACTAGAACAGGCCCCACCCTTGGACTTTAAAGTGGCAGAAACAGCAAAAGAACTGTTTGAACAACTTCAACAGTATGTCCCTTCCTTATCTAATGTTAAGGGGCTGCTAATGACATTGCTCGGCCAGGGATACTTTTGCTGATGGCTTGCCTATGTCTTCCTTGCATTGTACGCATATTGCAAAACTCTTTCATGAGTTTAGCCAGCCAGCTCCATAAGGTCAAGCTCCAAGTAAATGAATTTCCCCGAGAGGAACCGCAGCCAGAGACGGGTATGAGGCAGTGCCAGCCTAGACCGACCTAAGACAGGGCCTTCAGCACTGCTCTGAAGTTGTTCCCTAAGACGGGTAAGGCAGGCTGAGGTACTCACCCCACCTAAGACAGGCGGGTTCGCTTCTTTTAATAAAAAGACGGGGGAATTGTCGGGAGCCGAGATAGCAGCTAAGCTCATCCTGACCTCTGGCTGTGCCGATGTCGCCAAGATGTCGGGAGCCAAACTTGCACCTAGGTTCATTATCACCTCTGGCTGTGCTGTTACCGCCAGGATATGCTAAAGGCAAAGTCCACTGCCACTGTCCGGAATTGCTTTGTTACCTTGTGTTTACTGTAATCAAATGTTGTAAACTTCAAAGCCTCTTTGTGTTCTGGAATTTTAATAACCTTATGCTATTCCCTGGTTCCAAAACTGCATATATGCTGGAAGTTAAGAATAAACTGTTGCTGCAGTCTTGAGGTTCAACCTTGCGGCTGCAGACCTCCCGTACCCCATCTTTGTCTCTTGTCTTTTTTCTCTTGCCTTATTTTTCCTTTTCCGTATCCCAGGCGCTCCTCAGTCAGGATTCTTGTCCCCCTGCTGGCTGGCCCGGAAGGAGGGATGTGCGGCTCTACACATCCTGTGGATCCCCGAAGGCCTGAGAGAACTAGTGAGAACTTACAGCAAACCCCGAAGGGGACCTGTGCCCTTTTTGCTATGGCAACTCCAGTTGGAACACTGGCTCAAGTCAGCAGGAGGTGCCTAGTACCTGGCCATGTCACAGAGCTCCAAACCATATGGGCACTGCCCAGAGGCTTCCCAGCACCCCAGGTGCAAATGCACTGTTAGTGAGGCACCAGGAGGCCCTGCTTGCCTGTGAGCTCCAACTGCCTACCTCTAAGCAGCCTCACTAGCCCTCCCTTAAGGCTGTTCCTGTTGGAATGCAAATGAAAGCACACATCAACAAAGTGGGCAAGGAATGGAGAAACAAAACATCCGGCCACCCCCTGGAGGCTTTTCTGCATAGTGGGTCGCATATGTGCAGTCCTTCCTGCTCAGAAAAACACAGGGATGCTGCCTAGCAAGCCAGGCAAGGTCTTCAGGTGGTCTTGGCCAAGGGGGCAGAGGCCGTTTCCAGACCAATCGGATGTCAGTCATAAAACCAGAAGGCAGGAAAAGAGTGCCGCTTCCCTCCTACCTTTGTCACAAAACTCCTGTGCACAGAAAAGGAGCAGAGGGGCTTGGGCACAGAGCAGGCAGACAACAGATTAGATAAATGGGGATTGGTGTTCACCAGAGGACTGAGAGATCCCAGGTGTGCAAAGGGTGAGAGCAGAGGGAGATTTGGAGAAGATAAGAAGGGCTAGGCCAGGGTGAGGCAGTTGTAATTTCCCCCGAAGAAGTGAAGACGTGCATGGGGAGGTGTGCAGCCTGTGAACCTCAAGAGGAGGAGGGGGAAATTGGGAAGCAGAGGCAGAGGCAAAGAGGCAGTGACGCAGAGGCATGTGTGAGTTGAAAGCAGTCCAGAGCAGCAAGGCAGGGACAGGAGGCTAGGAGAGTGAACTCGGAGGGTTATCAGCAAAGGAGGTATGTGTGCAGGGGACAAGCCTCAGGAACTCAGCTGCAGATGGCAGGTGGTGGCTAGGAAGGCCAGGTTGGGCGCCCCACCACCCTGGGACCAAGTAGAAGGGAGAAGAGTCAAGAGGCAAGGGATTCTGGGGCACAGGCCTGCCCCATTCTCTGCGTGCAGCGCTGTGCTTTAGGGTGTAGACCTGAGGGGTAACGAATGCCATCCTTGGTTGGGGCACTACTGGGGCATAATCATGTGGTCCTGTTACATTGACATTTCTGCCTTGATTGCTTTCCCGAAGAGTTTGTTGCTACCCAGGTCTCCGAAGCTGCATGGTTCAGGGAATGGGAGACTGGTGAGGACAGCAGGGGGAGGCCCAAGTGCCAATGGACTGTCCAGTAAGCAGCGCTGGGCTCCTTAGCCACGCCCACCACAAGAACAACACCCTGGACTTGAGCAAGTAGGACACAGTCCTCGAAAACCCCTTAGCACCTTCCAAGCCACTGTGTACTGGGTGCGCTCACGTGTGCGTGTGTGTGCCCCTGCTTGCCTACATGCGTGTGCTCCTGATGCTGTACAAGAGTGTGCTTCCTAAGCCTAAGTCTGCATATGTGCAAATAGGTATGTGGATGTAGATCCAGGAGGTCCCGGCACAGTGTGTTATAGTGAGCATGTGGGGGGTGGCGGGGAGGAAGAGAGAGAAAGAGAGAGAGAGAGAGTCGGCTCGCCTGTGAGGAATTTTTTGTTCATGTGCGGTTGCATGAGTGTGTCAGGTATGAGGTTGGACAGAGGGAGTTCAAAGTGTTTACACGTTACTTGTTTTTGGAAGTTCCCGGAAACCAATCATATGGCGAAGGCTCCCCTCTTGTGCTGTCCTCTACACTAAGGTCTCCGTACTTGATGCCAAGCTGCCTCTGCTCTTGGAGATCTGCATGACAGTGATGATGCTGCCTATGAATATCATTGCTGGGTGCTAGTGTGCCTTGGTCACGGCAGGGAAGGGTCAGATATCCCTTTCCCTGGTGTCTTAGCAGAGCTTCCTGAAGGAGCCTAAAACATATGGCTTTGAGCCACGGGCACCAGGATTGCCAGCTCCTGCCTCTAGCCAGTATAATCCTTGGCTGCTCAATAGCAGGAAGTAGAAGGCAGGGATCTGGGACAGAGAGGCCAAGGCAAGCGGGAAGACAAGAGTTAAGCAGACACTAGCGCAGAAAGGAGATGCCCAGATTCGCTGACCTGCTAACCTTGTATCTCCCTTATGCTCTGAGCAAGAGAGATGAGGTTGATTGTGAGAGAGGTGGCGGATCCATACACCACCCACTTCCAGGACTGGCAAGGGCAGAGGCGGTGGGGAGCTGTGTCACACGGGTTCAACCAGGATGTGGGAAGATGGAGCAGGAGGGGAGGTGGAAAGTGTATTTGCCTAGGACCCTGGCCCAAGCCGTTCCCAGCAGAATGGTCAGGGGAAGGGTGTGCGGCTATACACATCCTGTGCATCCCCGAAGGCCTGTGAGAACTAGTGAGAACTTACAGCAAACCCCCAAGGGGCCCTGTGCCCTTTTTGCTATGGCAACTCCAGTTGGAACACTGGCTCAAGTCAGCAGGAGGCGCCTAGTACCTGGCCATGTCACAGAGCTCCAAACCATATGGGCACTGCCCAGAGGCTTCCCAGCACCCCAGGTGCAAATGCACTATTAGTGAGGCACCAGGAGGCCCTGCTGGCCTGTGAGCACCAACTGCCTACCTCTAAGCAGCCTCACTAGCCCTCCCTTAAGGCTGTTCCTGTTGGAATGCAAATGAAAGCACACATCAACAAAGTGGGCAAGGAATGGAGAAACAAAACATCCGGCCACCCCCTGGAGGCTATTCTGCATAGTGGGTCGCATATGTGCAGTCCTTCCTGCTCAGAAAAACACAGGGCTGCTGCCTAGCAAGCCAGGCAAGGTCTTCAGGTGGTCTTGGCCAAGGGGGCAGAGGCCGTTTCCAGACCAATCGGATGTCAGTCATAAAACCAGAAGGCAGGAAAGGAGTGCCGCTTCCCTCCTACCTTTGTCACAAACCTCCTGTGCACAGAAAAGGAGCAGAGGGGCTTGGGCACAGAGCAGGCAGACAACAGATTAGATAAATGGGGATTGGTGTTCACCAGAGGACTGAGAGATCCCAGGGTGTGCAGAGGGTGAGAGCACAGGGAGATTTGGAGAAGATAAGAAGGGCTAGGCCAGGGTGAGGCAGTTGTAATTTCCCCAGAAGAAGTGAAGAGGTGCATGGGGAGGTGTGCAGCCTGTGAACCTCAAGAGGAGGAGGGGGAAATTGGGAAGCAGAGGCAGAGGCAAAGAGGCAGTGACGCAGAGGCATGTGTGAGTTGAAAGCAGTCCAGAGCAGCAAGGCAGGGACAGGAGGGCTAGGAGAGGGAACTCAGAGGGAGTTATCAGCAAAGGAGGTATGTGTGCAGGGGACAAGCCTCAGGAACTCAGCTGCAGATGGCAGGTGGTGGCTAGGAAGGCCAGGTTGGGCGCCCCACCACCCTGGGACCAAGTAGAAGGGAGAAGAGGCAAGGGATTCTGGGGCACAGGCCTGCCCCATTCTCTGCCCGCAGCGTTGTGCTTTAGGGTGTAGACCTGAGGGGTAACGAATGCCATCCTTGGTTGCGGCACTACTGGGGCGTAATCATGTGGTCCTGTTACATTGACATTTCTGCCTTGATTGCTTTCCCGAAGAGTTTGTTGCTACCCAGGTCTCCAAAGCTGAAAGGTTCAGGGAATGGGAGACTGGTGAGGACAGCAAGGGGAGGCCCAAGTGCCAATGGACTGTCCAGTAAGCAGCGCTGGGCTCCTTAGCCACGCCCACCAGGAGAACAACACCCTGGACTTGAGCAAGTAGGACACAGTCCTCGAAAACCCCTTAGCACCTTCCAAGCCACTGTGTACTGGGTGCGCTCACGTGTGCGTGTGTGTGCCCCTGCTTGCCTACATGCGTGTGTTCCTGATGCTGTACAAGAGTGTGCTTCCTAAGCCTACGTCTGCATATGTGCAAATAGGTATGTGGATGTAGATCCAGGAGGACCCGGCACAGTGTGTTATAGTGAGCCTGTGGGGGTGGCGGGGAGGAAGAGAGAGAAAGAGAGAGAGAGAGAGTCGGCTCGCCTGTGAGGAATTTTTTGTTCATGTGCGGTTGCATGAGGGTGTCAGGTATGAGGTTGGACAGAGGGAGTTCAAAGTGTTTACACGTTACTTGTTTTTTGAAGTTCCCGGAAACCAATCATATGGCAAAGGCTACCCTCTTGTGCAGTCCGCTACAAAAAGGTCTCCGCACTTGATGCCAAGCTGCCTCTGCTCTTGGAGATCTGCATGACAGTGATGATGCTCCCTATGAATATCATTGCTGGGTGCTAGTGTGCCTTGGTCACGTCAGGGAAGGGTCAGATATCCCTTTCCCTGGTGTCTTAGCAGAGCTTCCTGAAGGAGCCTAAAACATATGGCTGTGAGCCACGGGCACCAGGATTGCCAGCTCCTGCCTCTAGCCAGTATAATCCTTGGCTGCTCAATAGCAGGAAGTAGCAGGCAGGGATCTGGTCCAGAGAGGCCAAGGCAAGCGGTAAGAAAAGGGTTAAGCAGACACTAGCGCAGAAAGGAGATGCCCAGATTCGCTGACCTGCTAATCTTGTATCTCCCTTATGCTCTGAGCAAGAGAGATGAGGTTGATTGTGAGAGAGTTGGCGGATCCATACACCAGCTACTTCCAGGACTGGCAAGGGCAGAGGCGGTGGGGAGCTGTGTCACACGGGTTCAACCAGGATGTGGGAAGATGGAGCAGGAGGGGAGGTGGAAAGTGTATTTGCCTAGGACCCTGGCCCAAGCCGTTCCCAGCAGTATGGTCAGGGGAGGGATGTGCGGCTCTACACATCCTGTGCATCCCCGAAGGCCTGTGAGAACTAGTGAGAACTTACAGCAAACCCCCAAGGGGCCCTGTGCCCTTTTTGCTATGGCAACTCCAGTTGGAACACTGGCTCAAGTCAGCAGGAGGCGCCTAGTACCTGGCCATGTCACAGAGCTCCAAACCATATGGGCACTGCCCAGAGGCTTCCCAGCACCCCAGGTGCAAATGCACTGTTAGTGAGGCACCAGGAGGCCCTGCTGGCCTGTGAGCACCAACTGCCTACCTCTAAGCAGCCTCACTACTCCTCCCTTAAGGCTGTTCCTGTTGGAATGCAAATGAAAGCACACATCAACAAAGTGGGCAAGGAATGGAGAAACAAAACATCCGGCCACCCCCTGGAGGCTTTTCTGCATAGTGGGTCGCATATGTGCAGTCCTTCCTGCTCAGAAAAACACAGGGCTGCTGCCTAGCAAGCCAGGCCAGGTCTTCAGGTGGTCTTGGCCAAGGGGGGCAGAGGCCGTTTCCAGACCAATCGGATGTCAGTCATAAAACCAGAAGGCAGGAAAGGAGTGCCGCTTCCCTCCTACCTTTGTCACAAACCTCCTGTGCACAGAAAAGGAGCAGAGGGGCTTGGGCACAGAGCAGGCAGACAACAGATTAGATAAATGGGGATTGGTGTTCACCAGAGGACTGAGAGATCCCAGGTGTGAGGAGGGTGAGAGCAGAGGGAGATTTGGAGAAGATAAGAAGGGCTAGGCCAGGGTGAGGCAGTTGTAATTTCCCCAGAAGAAGTGAAGAGGTGCATGGGGAGGTGTGCAGCCTGTGAATCTCAAGAGGAGGAGGGGAAATTGGGAAGCAGAGGCAGAGGCAAAGAGGCAGTGACGCAGAGGCACGTGTGAGTTGAAAGCAGTCCAGAGCAGCAAGGCAGGGACAGGAGGGCTAGGAGAGAGAACTCGGAGGGAGTTATCAGCAAAGGAGGTATGTGTGCAGGGGACAATCCTCAGGAACTCAGCTGCAGATGGCAGGTGGTGGCTAGGAAGGCCAGGTTGGGCGCCCCACCACCCTGGGACCAAGTAGAAGGGAGAAGAGGCAAGGGATTCTGGGGCACAGGCCTGCCCCATTCTCTGCGCGCAGCGCTGTGCTTTAGGGTGTAGACCTGAGGGGTAACGAATGCCATCCTTGGTTGCGGCACTACTGGGGCGTAATCATGTGGTCCTGTTACATTGACATTTCTGCCTTGATTGCTTTCCCGAAGAGTTTGTTGCTACCCAGGTCTCCAAAGCTGCATGGTTCAGGGAATGGGAGACTGGTGAGGACAGCAAGGGGAGGCCCAAGTGCCAATGGACTGTCCAGTAAGCAGCGCTGGGCTCCTTAGCCACGCCCACCACAAGAACAACACCCTGGACTTGAGCAAGTAGGACACAGTCCTCGAAAACCCCTTAGCACCTTCCAAGCCACTGTGTACTGGGTGCGCTCACGTGTGCGTGTGTGTGCCCCTGCTTGCCTACATGCGTGTGTTCCTGATGCTGTACAAGAGTGTGCTTCCTAAGCCTACGTCTGCATATGTGCAAATAGGTATGTGGATGTAGATCCAGGAGGACCCGGCACAGTGTGTTATAGTGAGCATGTGGGGGTGGCGGTGAGGAAGAGAGAGAAAGAGAGAGAGAGAGAGTCGGCTCGCCTGTGAGGAATTTTTTGTTCATGTGCGGTTGCATGAGTGTGTCAGGTATGAGGTTGGACAGAGGGAGTTCAAAGTGTTTACACGTTACTTGTTTTTTGAAGTTCCGGAATCCAATTATATGGCGAAGGCTCCCCTCTTGTGCTGTCCTCTACACAAAGGTCTCCGTACTTGATGCCAAGCTGCCTCTGCTCTTGGAGATCTGCATGACAGTGATGATGCTGCCTATGAATATCATTGCTGGGTGCTAGTGTGCCTTGGTCACGGCAGGGAAGGGTCAGATATCCCTTTCCCTGGTGTCTTAGCAGAGCTTCCTGAAGGAGCCTAAAACATATGGCTGTGAGCCCCGGGCACCAGGATTGCCAGCTCCTGCCTCTAGCCAGTATAATCCTTGGCTGCTCAATAGCAGGAAGTAGCAGGCAGGGATCTGGGCCAGAGAGGCCAAGGCAAGCGGGAAGAGAAGAGTTAAGCAGACACTAGCGCAGAAAGGAGATGCCCAGATTCGCTGACCTGCTAACCTTGTATCTCCCTTATGCTCTGAGCAAGAGAGATGAGGTTGATTGTGAGAGAGGTGGCGGATCCATACACCAGCCACTTCCAGGACTGGCAAGGGCAGAGGCGGTGGGGAGCTGTGTCACACGGGTTCAACCAGGATGTGGGAAGATGGAGCAGGAGGGGAGGTGGAAAGTGTATTTGCCTAGGACCCTGGCACAAGCCGTTCCCAGCAGAATGGTCAGGGGAGGGATGTGCGGCTCTACACATCCTGTGCATCCCCGAAGGCCTGTGAGAACTAGTGAGAACTTACAGCAAACACCCAAGGGGCCCTGTGCCCTTTTTGCTATGGCAACTCCAGTTGGAACACTGGCTCAAGTCAGCAGGAGGCGCCTAGTACCTGGCCACGTCACAGAGCTCCAAACCATATGGGCACTGCCTAGAGGCTTCCCAGCACCCCAGGTGCAAATGCACTGTTAGTGAGGCACCAGGAGGCCCTGCTGGCCTGTGAGCACCACTGCCTACCTCTAAGCAGCCTCACTACCCCTCCCTTAAGGCTGTTCCTGTTGGAATGCAAATGAAAGCACACATCAACAAACTGGGCAAGGAATGGAGAAACAAAACATCCGGCCACCCCCTGGACGCTATTCTGCATAGTGGGTCGCATATGTGCAGTCCTTCCTGCTCAGAAAAACACAGGGCTGCTGCCTAGCAAGCCAGGCAAGGTCTTCAGGTGGTCTTGGCCAAGGGGGCAGAGGCCGTTTCCAGACCAATCGGATGTCAGTCATAAAACCAGAAGGCAGGAAAGGAGTGCCGCTTCCCTCCTACCTTTGTCACAAACCTCCTGTGCACAGAAAAGGAGCAGAGGGGCTTGGGCACAGAGCAGGCAGACAACAGATTAGATAAATGGGGATTGGTGTTCACCAGAGGACTGAGAGATCCCAGGTGTGCAGAGGGGAGAGCAGAGGGAGATTTGGAGAAGATAAGAAGGGCTAGGCCAGGGTGAGGCAGTTGTAATTTCCCCAGAAGAAGTGAAGAGGTGCATGGGGAGGTGTGCAGCCTGTGAACCTCAAGAGGAGGAGGGGGAAATTGGGAAGCAGAGGCAGAGGCAAAGAGGCAGTGACGCAGAGGCATGTGTGAGTTGAAAGCAGTCCAGAGCAGCAAGGCAGGGACATGAGGGCTAGGAGAGAGAACTCGGAGGGAGTTATCAGCAAAGGAGGTATGTGTGCAGGGGACAAGCCTCAGGAACTCAGCTGCAGATGGCAGGTGGTGGCTAGGAAGGCCAGGTTGGGCGCCCCACCACCCTGGGACCAAGTAGAAGGGAGAAGAGGCAAGGGATTCTGGGGCACAGGCCTGCCCCATTCTCTGCGCGTAGCGCTGGGCTTTAGGGTGTAGACCTGAGGGGTAACGAATGCCATCCTTGGTTGGGGCACTACTGGGGCGTAATCATGTGGTCCTGTTACATTGACATTTCTGCCTTGATTGCTTTCCCGAAGAGTTTGTTGCTACCCAGGTCTCTGAAGCTGCATGGTTCAGGGAATGGGAGACTGGTGAGGACAGCAGGGGGAGGCCCAAGTGCCAATGGACTGTCCAGTAAGCAGCGCTGGGCTCCTTAGCCACGCCCACCACAAGAACAATACCCTGGACTTGAGCAAGTAGGACACAGTCTTCGAAAACCCCTTAGCACCTTCCAAGCCACTGTGTACTGGGTGCGCTCACGTGTGCGTGTGTGTGCCCCTGCTTGCCTACATGCGTGTGTTCCTGATGCTGTACAAGAGTGTGCTTCCTAAGCCTACGTCTGCATATGTGCAAATAGGTATGTGGATGTAGATCCAGGAGGACCCGGCACAGTGTGTTATAGTGAGCCTGTGGGGGTGGCGGGGAGGAAGAGAGAGAAAGAGAGAGAGAGAGAGTCGGCTCGCCTGTGAGGAATTTTTTGTTCATGTGCGGTTGCATGAGTGTGTCAGGTATGAGGTTGGACAGAGGGAGTTCAAAGTGTTTACACATTACTTGTTTTTTGAAGTTCCCGGAAACCAATCATATGTCGAAGGCTACCCTCTTGTGCTGTCCGCTACACAAAGGTCTCCGCACTTGATGCCAAGCTGCCTCTGCTCTTGGAGATCTGCATGACAGTGATGATGCTCCCTATGAATATCATTGCTGGGTGCTAGTGTGCCTTGGTCACGTCAGGGAAGGGTCAGATATCCCTTTCCCTGGTGTCTTAGCAGAGCTTCCTGAAGGAGCCTAAAACATATGGCTGTGAGCCACGGGCACCAGGATTGCCAGCTCCTGCCTCTAGCCAGTATAATCCTTGGCTGCTCAATAGCAGGAAGTAGCAGGCAGGGATCTGGGCCAGAGAGGCCAAGGCAAGCGGTAAGAAAAGGGTTAAGAAGACACTAGCGCCGAAAGGAGATGCCCAGATTCGCTGACATGCTAAACTTGTATCTCCCTTATGCTCTGAGCAAGAGAGATGAGGTTGATTGTGAGAGAGGTGGCGGATCCATACACCAGCCACTTCCAGGACTGGCAAGGGCAGAGGCGGGTGGGGAGCTGTGTCACACGGGTTCAACCAGGATGTGGGAAGACGGAGCAAGAGGGGAGGTGGAAAGTGTATTTGCCTAGGACCCTCGCCCAAGCCGTTCCCAGCAGAATGGTCAGGGGAGGGATGTGCGGCTCTACACATCCTGTGCATCCCCGAAGGCCTGTGAGAACTAGTGAGAACTTACAGCAAACCCCCAAGGGGCCCTGTGCCCTTTTTGCTATGGCAACTCCAGTTGGAACACTGGCTCAAGTCAGCAGGAGGCGCCTAGTACCTGGCCATGTCACAGAGCTCCAAACCATATGGGCACTGCCCAGAGGCTTCCCAGCACCCCAGGTGCAAATGCACTATTAGTGAGGCACCAGGAGGCCCTGCTGGCCTGTGAGCACCAACTGCCTACCTCTAAGCAGCCTCACTACCCCTCCCTTAAGGCTGTTCCTGTTGGAATGCAAATGAAAGCACACATCAACAAAGTGGGCAAGGAATGGAGAAACAAAACATCCGGCCACCCCCTGGAGGCTATTCTGCATAGTGGGTCGCATATGTGCAGTCCTTCCTGCTCAGAAAAACACAGGGCTGCTGCCTAGCACGCCAGGCAAGGTCTTCAGGTGGTCTTGGCCAAGGGGGCAGAGGCCGTTTCCAGACCAATCGGATGTCAGTCATAAAACCAGAAGGCAGGAAAGGAGTGCCGCTTCCCTCCTACCTTTGTCACAAACCTCCTGTGCACAGAAAAGGAGCAGAGGGGCTTGGGCACAGAGCAGGCAGACAACAGATTAGATAAATGGGGATTGGTGTTCACCAGAGGACTGAGAGATCCCAGGTGTGCAGAGGGTGAGAGCACAGGGAGATTTGGAGAAGATAAGAAGGGCTAGGCCAGGGTGAGGCAGTTGTAATTTCCCCAGGAGAAGTGAAGAGGTGCATGGGGAGGTGTGCAGCCTGTGAACCTCAAGAGGAGGAGGGGAAATTGGGAAGCAGAGGCAGAGGCAAAGAGGCAGTGACGCAGATGGATGTGTGAGTTGAAAGCAGTCCAGAGCAGCAAGGCAGGGACAGGAGGGCTAGGAGAGAGAACTCAGAGGGAGTTATCAGCAAAGGAGGTATGTGTGCAGGGGACAAGCCTCAGGAACTCAGCTGCAGATGGCAGGTGGTGGCTAGGAAGGCCAGGTTGGGCGCCCCACCACCCTGGGACCAAGTAGAAGGGAGAAGAGGCAAGGGATTCTGGGGCACAGGCCTGCCCCATTCTCTGCGCGCAGCGCTGTGCTTTAGGGTGTAGAACTGAGGGGTAACGAATGCCATCCTTGGTTGCGGCACTACTGGGGCGTAATCATGTGGTCCTGTTACATTGACATTTCTGCCTTGATTGCTTTCCCGAAGAGTTTGTTGCTACCCAGGTCTCCAAAGCTGAATGGTTCAGGGAATGGGAGACAGGTGAGGACAGCAAGGGGAGGCCCAAGTGCCAATGGACTGTCCAGTAAGCAGCGCTGGGCTCCTTAGCCACGCCCACCAGGAGAACAACACCCTGGACTTGAGCAAGTAGGACACAGTCCTCGAAACCCCTTAGCACCTTCCAAGCCACTGTGTACTGGGTGCGCTCACGTGTGCGTGTGTGTGCCCCTGCTTGCCTACATGCGTGTGTTCCTGATGCTGTACAAGAGTGTGCTTCCTAAGCCTACGTCTGCATATGTGCAAATAGGTATGTGGATGTAGATCCAGGAGGACCCGGCACAGTGTGTTATAGTGAGCCTGTGGGGGGTGGCGGGGAGGAAGAGAGAGAAAGAGAGAGAGAGAGAGTCGGCTCGCCTGTGAGGAATTTTTTGTTCATGTGCGGTTGCATGAGTGTGTCAGGTATGAGGTTGGACAGAGGGAGTTCAAAGTGTTTACACGTTACTTGTTTTTTGAAGTTCCCGGAAACCAATCATATGGCGAAGGCTACCGTCTTGTGCTGTCCGCTACACAAAGGTCTCCGTACTTGATGCCAAGCTGCCTCTGCTCTTGGAGATCTGCATGACAGTGATGATGCTGCCTATGAATATCATTGCTGGGTGCTAGTGTGTCTTGGTCACGTCAGGGAAGGGTCAGATATCCTTTCCCTGGTGTCTTAGCAGAGCTTCCTGAAGGAGCCTAAAACATATGGCTGTGAGCCACGGGCACCAGGATTGCCAGCTCCTACCTCTAGCCAGTATAATCCTTGGCTGCTCAATAGCAGGAAGTAGCAGGCAGGGATCTGGGCCAGAGAGGCCAAGGCAAGCGGGAAGACAAGAGTTAAGCAGACACTAGCGCAGAAAGGAGATGCCCAGATTCGCTGACCTGCTAACGTTGTATCTCCCTTATGCTCTGAGCAAGAGAGATGAGGTAGATTGTGAGAGAGGTGGCGGATCCATACACCAGCCACTTCCAGGACTGGCAAGGGCAGAGGCGGTGGGGAGCTGTGTCACACGGGTTCAACCAGGATGTGGGAAGATGGAGCAGGAGGGGAGGTGGAAAGTGTATTTGCCTAGGACCCTGGCCCAAGCCGTTCCCAGCAGAATGGTCAGGGGAGGGATGTGCGGCTCTACACATCCTGTGCATCCCCGAAGGCCTGTGAGAAACTAGTGAGAACTTACAGCAAACCCCCAAGGGGCCCTGTGCCCTTTTGGCTATGGCAACTCCAGTTGGAACACTGGGTCAAGTCAGCAGGAGGCGCCTAGTACCTGGCCATGTCACAGAGCTCCAAACCATATGGGCACTGCCCAGAGGCTTCCCAGCACCCCAGGTGCAAATGCACTGTTGTGAGGCACCAGGAGGCCCTGCTGGCCTGTGAGCACCAACTGCCTACCTCTAAGCAGCCTCACTACCCCTCCCTTAAGGCTGTTCCTGTTGGAATGCAAATGAAAGCACACATCAACAAAGTGGGCAAGGAATGGAGAAACAAAACATCCGGCCACCCCCTGGAGGCTTTTCTGCATAGTGGGTCGCATATGTGCAGTCCTTCCTGCTCAGAAAAACACAGGGCTGCTGCCTAGCAAGCCAGGCAAGGTCTTCAGGTGGTCTTGGCCAAGGGTGCAGAGGCCGTTTCCAGACCAATCGGATGTCAGTCATAAAACCAGAAGGCAGGAAAGGAGTGCCGCTTCCCTCCTACCTTTGTCACAAACCTCCTGTGCACAGAAAAGGAGCAGAGGGGCTTGGGCACAGAGCAGGCAGACAACAGATTAGATAAATGGGGATTGGTGTTCACCAGAGGAATGAGAGATCCCAGGTGTGCAGAGGGTGAGAGCAGAGGGAGATTTGGAGAAGATAAGAAGGGCTAGGCCAGGGTGAGGCAGTTGTAATTTCCCCAGAAGAAGTGAAGAGGTGCATGGGGAGGTGTGCAGCCTGTGAACCTCAAGAGGAGGAGGGGAAATTGGGAAGCAGAGGCAGAGGCAAAGAGGCAGTGACGCAGAGGCATGTGTGAGTTTAAAGCAGTCCAGAGCAGCAAGGCAGGGACAGGAGGGCTAGGAGAGAGAACTCGGAGGGAGTTATCAGCAAAGGAGGTATGTGTGCAGGGGACAAGCCTCAGGAAATCAGGTGCAGATGGCAGGTGGTGGCTAGGAAGGCCAGGTTGGGCGCCCCACCACCCTGGGACCAAGTAGAAGGGAGAAGAGGCAAGGGATTCTGGGGCACAGGCCTGCCCCATTCTCTGCGCGCAGCGCTGGGCTTTAGGGTGTAGACCTGAGGGGTAACGAATGCCATCCTTGGTTGGGGCACTACTGGGGCGTAATCATGTGGTCCTGTTACATTGACATTTCTGCCTTGATTGCTTTCCCGAAGAGTTTGTTGCTACCCAGGTCTCCGAAGCTGCATGGTTCAGGGAATGGGAGACTGGTGAGGACAGCAGGGGGAGGCCCAAGTGCCAATGGACTGTCCAGTAAGCAGCGCTGGGCTCCTTAGCCACGCCCACCACGAGAACAACACCCTGGACTTGAGCAAGTAGGACACAGTCCTCGAAAACCCCTTAGCACCTTCCAAGCCACTGTGTACTGGGTGCGCTCACGTGTGCGTGTGTGTGCCCCTGCTTGCCTACATGCGTGTGTTCCTGATGCTGTACAAGAGTGTGCTTCCTAAGCCCAAGTCTGCATATGTGCAAATAGGTATGTGGATGTAGATCCAGGAGGACCCGGCACAGTGTGTTATAGTGAGCATGTGGGGGTGGCGGTGAGGAAGAGAGAGAAAGAGAGAGAGAGAGAGTCGGCTCGCCTGTGAGGAATTTTTTGTTCATGTGCGGTTGCATGAGTGTGTCAGGTATGAGGTTTGACAGAGGGCGTTCAAAGTGTTTACACGTTACTTGTTTTTTGAAGTTCCCCGAAACCAATCATATGGCGAAGGCTCCCCTCTTGTGCTGTCCGCTACACAAAGGTCTCCGTACTTGATGCCAAGCTGCCTCTGCTCTTGGAGATCTGCATGACAGTGATGATGCTGCCTATGAATATCATTGCTGGGTGCTAGTGTGCCTTGGTCACGTCAGGGAAGGGTCAGATATCCCTTTCCCTGGTGTCTTAGCAGAGCTTCCTGAAGGAGCCTAAAACATATGGCTGTGAGCCACGGGCACCAGGATTGCCAGCTCCTGCCTCTAGCCAGTATAATCCTTGGCTGCTCAATAGCAGGAAGTAGCAGGCAGGGATCTGGGCCAGAGAGGCCAAGGCAAGCGGGAAGAAAAGAGTTAAGCAGACACTAGCGCAGAAAGGAGATGCCCAGATTCGCTGACCTGCTAACGTTGTATCTCCCTTATGCTCTGAGCAAGAGAGATGAGGTTGATTGTGAGAGAGGTGGCGGATCCATACACCAGCCACTTCCAGGACTGGCAAGGGCAGAGGCGGTGGGGAGCTGTGTCACACGGGTTCAACCAGGATGTGGGAAGATGGAGCAGGAGGGGAGGTGGAAAGTGTATTTGCCTAGGACCCTGGCCCAAGCCGTTCCCAGCAGAATGGTCAGGGGAGGGATGTGCGGCTCTACACATCCTGTGCATCCCCGAAGGCCTGTGAGAACTAGTGAGAACTTACAGCAAACCCCCAAGGGGCCCTGTGCCCTTTTTGCTATGGCAACTCCAGTTGGAACACTGGGTCAAGTCAGCAGGAGGCGCCTAGTACCTGGCCATGTCACAGAGCTCCAAACCATATGGGCACTGCCCAGAGGCTTCCCAGCACCCCAGGTGCAAATGCACTGTTAGTGAGGCACCAGGAGGCCCTGCTGGCCTGTGAGCACCAACTGCCTACCTCTAAGCAGCCTCACTAGCCCTCCCTTAAGGCTGTTCCTGTTGGAATGCAAATGAAAGCACACATCAACAAAGAGGGCAAGGAATGGAGAAACAAAACATCCGGCCACCCCCTGGAGGCTTTTCTGCATAGTGGGTCGCATATGTGCAGTCCTTCCTGCTCAGAAAAACACAGGGCTGCTGCCTAGCAAGCCAGGCAAGGTCTTCAGGTGGTCTTGGCCAAGGGGGCAGAGGCCATTTCCAGACCAATCGGATGTCAGTCATAAAACCAGAAGGCAGGAAAGGAGTGCCGCTTCCCTCCTACCTTTGTCACAAACCTCCTGTGCACAGAAAAGGAGCAGAGGGGCTTGGGCACAGAGCAGGCAGACAACAGATTAGATAAATGGGGATTGGTGTTCACCAGAGGACTGAGAGATCCCAGGTGTTCAGAGGGTGAGAGCAGAGGGAGATTTGGAGAAGATAAGAAGGGCTAGGCCAGGGTGAGGCAGTTGTAATTTCCCCAGAAGAAGTGAAGAGGTGCATGGGGAGGTGTGCAGCCTGTGAACCTCAAGAGGAGGAGGGGGAAATTGGGAAGCAGAGGCAGAGGCAAAGAGGCAGTGACGCAGAGGCATGTGTGAGTTGAAAGCAGTCCAGAGCAGCAAGGCAGGGACAGGAGGGCTAGGAGAGAGAACTCGGAGGGAGTTATCAGCAAAGGAGGTATGTGTGCAGGGGACAAGCCTCAGGAACTCAGCTGCAGATGGCAGGTGGTGGCTAGGAAGGCCAGGTTGGGCGCCCCACCACCCTGGGACCAAGTAGAAGGGAGAAGAGGCAAGGGATTCTGGGGCACAGGCCTGCCCCATTCTCTGCGCGCAGCGCTGGGCTTTAGGGTGTAGACCTGAGGGGTAACGAATGCCATCCTTGGTTGGGGCACTACTGGGGCGTAATCATGTGGTCCTGTTACATTGACATTTCTGCCTTGATTGCTTTCCCGAAGAGTTTGTTGCTACCCAGGTCTCCGAAGCTGCATGGTTCAGGGAATGGGAGACTGGTGAGGACAGCAGGGGGAGGCCCAAGTGCCAATGGACTGTCCAGTAAGCAGCGCTGGGCTCCTTAGCCACGCCCACCAGGAGAACAACACCCTGGACTTGAGCAAGTAGGACACAGTCCTCGAAAACCCCTTAGCACCTTCCAAGCCACTGTGTACTGGGTGCGCTCACGTGTGCGTGTGTGTGCCCCTGCTTGCCTACATGCGTGTGTTCCTGACGCTGTACAAGAGTGTGCTTCCTAAGCCTAAGTCTGCATATGTGCAAATATGTATGTGGATGTAGATCCAGGAGGACCCGGCACAGTGTGTTATAGTGAGCATGTGTGGGTGGCGGGGAGGAAGAGAGAGAAAGAGAGAGAGAGAGAGTCGGCTCGCCTGTGAGGAATTTTTTGTTCATGTGCGGTTGCATGAGTGTGTCAGGTATGAGGTTGGACAGAGGGAGTTCAAAGTGTTTACACGTTACTTGTTTTTTGAAGTTCCCGGAAACCAATCATATGGCGAAGGCTCCCCTCTTGTGCTGTCCTCTACACAAAGGTCTCCGTACTTGATGCCAAGCTGCCTCTGCTCTTGGAGGTCTGCATGACAGTGATGATGCTGCCTATGAATATCATTGCTGGGTGCTAGTGTGCCTTGGTCACGGCAGGGAAGGGTCAGATATCCCTTTCCCTGGTGTCATAGCAGAGCTTCCTGAAGGAGCCTAAAACATATGGCTGTGAGCCACGGGCACCAGGATTGCCAGCTCCTGCCTCTAGCCAGTATAATCCTTGGCTGCTCAATAGCAGGAAGTAGCAGGCAGGGATCTGGGCCAGAGAGGCCAAGGCAAGCGGGAAGACAAGAGTTAAGCAGACACTAGCGCAGAAAGGAGATGCCCAGATTCGCTGACCTGCTAACCTTGTATCTCCCTTATGCTCTGAGCAAGAGATGAGGTTGATTGTGAGAGGTGGCGGATCCATACACCAGCCACTTCCAGGACTGGCAAGGGCAGAGGCGGTGGGGAACTGTGTCACATGGGTTCAACCAGGATGTGGGAAGATGGAGCAGGAGGGGAGGTGGAAAGTGTATTTGCCTAGGACCCTGGCCCAAGCCGTTCCCAGCAGAATGGTCAGGGGAGGGATGTGCGGCTCTACACATCCTGTGCATCCCCGAAGGCCTGTGAGAACTAGTGAGAACTTACAGCAAAACCCCAAGGGGCCCTGTGCCCTTTTTGCTATGGCAACTCCAGTTGGAACACTGGCTCAAGTCAGCAGGAGGTGCCTAGTACCTGGCCATGTCACAGAGCTCCAAACCATATGGGCACTGCCCAGAGGCTTCCCAGCACCCCAGGTGCAAATGCACTGTTAGTGAGGCACCAGGAGGCCGTGCTGGCCTGTGAGCACCAACTGCCTACCTCTAAGCAGCCGCACTAGCCCTCCCTTAAGGCTGTTCCTGTTGGAATGCAAATGAAAGCACACATCAACAAAGTGGGCAAGGAATGGAGAAACAAAACATCCGGCCACCCCCTGGAGGCTTTTCTGCATAGTGGGTCGCCTATGTGCAGTCCTTCCTGCTCAGAAAAACACAGGGCTGCTGACTAGCAAGCCAGGCAAGGTCTTCAGGTGGTCTTGGCCAAGGGGGCAGAGGCCGTTTCCAGACCAATCAGATGTCAGTCATAAAACCAGAAGGCAGGAAAGGAGTGCCGCTTCCCTCCTACCTTTGTCACAAACCTCCTGTGCACAGAAAAGGAGCAGAGGGGCTTGGGCACAGAGCAGGCAGACAACAGATTAGATAAATGGGGATTGGTGTTCACCAGAGGACTGAGAGATCCCAGGTGTGCAGAGGGTGAGAGCAGAGGGAGATTTGGAGAAGATAAGAAGGGCTAGGCCAGGGTGAGGCAGTTGTAATTTCCCCAGAAGAATTGAAGAGGTGCATGGGGAGGTGTGCAGCCTGTGAACCTCAAGAGGAGGAGGGGGAAATTGGGAAGCAGAGGCAGAGGCAAAGAGGCAGTGACGCAGAGGCATGTGTGAGTTTAAAGCAGTCCAGAGCAGCAAGGCAGGGACAGGAGGGCTAGGAGAGAGAACTCGGAGGGAGTTATCAGCAAAGGAGGTATGTGTGCAGGGGACAAGCCTCAGGAACTCAGCTGCAGATGGCAGGTGGTGGCTAGGAAGGCCAGGTTGGGCGCCCCACCACCCTGGGACCAAGTAGAAGGGAGAAGAGGCAAGGGATTCTGGGGCACAGGCCTGCCCCATTCTCTGCGCGCAGCGCTGTGCTTTAGGGTGTAGACCTGAGGGGTAACGAATGCCATCCTTGGTTGCGGCACTACTGGGGCGTAATCATGTGGTCCTGTTACATTGACATTTCTGCCTTGATTGCTTTCCCGAAGAGTTTGTTGCTACCCAGGTCTCCAAAGCTGCATGGTTCAGGGAATGGGAGACTGGTGAGGACAGCAAGGGGAGGCCCAAGTGCCAATGGACTGTCCAGTAAGCAGCGCTGGGCTCCTTAGCCACGCCCACCACAAGAACAACACCCTGGACTTGAGCAAGTAGGACACAGTCCTCGAAAACCCTTAGCACCTTCCAAGCCACTGTGTACTGGGTGCGCTCACGTGTGCGTGTGTGTGCCCCTGCTTGCCTACATGCGTGTGTTCCTGATGCTGTACAAGAGTGTGCTTCCTAAGCCTACGTCTGCATATGTGCAAATAGGTATGTGGATGTAGATCCAGGAGGACCCGGCACAGTGTGTTATAGTGAGCATGTGGGGGTGGCGGTGAGGAAGAGAGAGAAAGAGAGAGAGAGAGTCGGCTCGCCTGTGAGGAATTTTTTGTTCATGTGCGGTTGCATGAGTGTGTCAGGTATGAGGTTGGACAGAGGGAGTTCAAAGTGTTTACACGTTACTTGTTTTTTTAAGTTCCCGGAATCCAATTATATGGCGAAGGCTCCCCTCTTGTGCTGTCCTCTACACAAAGGTCTCCGTACTTGATGCCAAGCTGCCTCTGCTCTTGGAGATCTGCATGACAGTGATGATGCTGCCTATGAATATCATTGCTGGGTGCTAGTGTGCCTTGGTCACGGCAGGGAAGGGTCAGATATCCCTTTCCTGGTGTCTTAGCAGAGCTTCCTGAAGGAGCCTAAAACATATGGCTGTGAGCCACGGGCACCAGGATTGCCAGCTCCTGCCTCTAGCCAGTATAATCCTTGGCTGCTCAATAGCAGGAAGTAGCAGGCAGGGATCTGGGCCAGAGAGGCCAAGGCAAGCGGGAAGACAAGAGTTAAGCAGACACTAGCGCAGAAAGGAGATGCCCAGATTCGCTGACCTGCTAACCTTGTATCTCCCTTATGCTCTGAGCAAGAGAGATGAGGTTGATTGTGAGAGGTGGCGGATCCATACACCAGCCACTTCCAGGACTGGCAAGGGCAGAGGCGGTGGGGAGCTGTGTCACACGGGTTCAACCAGGATGTGGGAAGATGGAGCAGGAGGGGAGGTGGAAAGTGTATTTGCCTAGGACCCTGGCACAATCCGTTCCCAGCAGAATGGTCAGGGGAGGGATGTGCGGCTCTACACATCCTGTGCATCCCCGAAGGCCTGTGAGAACTAGTGAGAACTTACAGCAAACCCCCAAGGGGCCCTGTGCCCTTTTTGCTATGGCAACTCCAGTTGGAACACTGGCTCAAGTCAGCAGGAGGCGCCTAGTACCTGGCCACGTCACAGAGCTCCAAACCATATGGGCACTGCCTAGAGGATTCCCAGCACCCCAGGTGCAAATGCACTGTTAGTGAGGCACCAGGAGGCCCTGCTGGCCTGTGAGCACCAACTGCCTACCTCTAAGCAGCCTCACTACCCCTCCCTTAAGGCTGTTCCTGTTGGAATGCAAATGAAAGCACACATCAACAAACTGGGCAAGGAATGGAGAAACAAAACATCCGGCCACCCCCTGGACGCTATTCTGCATAGTGGGTCGCATATGTGCAGTCCTTCCTGCTCAGAAAAACACAGGGCTGCTGCCTAGCAAGCCAGGCAAGGTCTTCAGGTGGTCTTGGCCAAGGGGGCTGAGGCCGTTTCCAGACCAATCGGATGTCAGTCATAAAACCAGAAGGCAGGAAAGGAGTGCCGCTTCCCTCCTACCTTTGTCACAAACCTCCTGTGCACAGAAAAGGAGCAGAGGGGCTTGGGCACAGAGCAGGCAGACAACAGATTAGATAAATGGGGATTGGTGTTCACCAGAGGACTGAGAGATCCCAGGTGTGCAGAGGGGAGAGCAGAGGGAGATTTGGAGAAGATAAGAAGGGCTAGGCCAGGGTGAGGCAGTTGTAATTTCCCCAGAAGAAGTGAAGAGGTGCATGGGGAGGTGTGCAGCCTGTGAACCTCAAGAGGAGGAGGGGGAAATTGGGAAGCAGAGGCAGAGGCAAAGAGGCAGTGACGCAGAGGCATGTGTGAGTTGAAAGCAGTCCAGAGCAGCAAGGCAGGGACATGAGGGCTAGGAGAGAGAACTCGGAGGGAGTTATCAGCAAAGGAGGTATGTGTGCAGGGGACAAGCCTCAGGAACTCAGCTGCAGATGGCAGGTGGTGGCTAGGAAGGCCAGGTTGGGCGCCCCACCACCCTGGGACCAAGTAGAAGGGAGAAGAGGCAAGGGATTCTGGGGCACAGGCCTGCCCCATTCTCTGCGCGTAGCGCTGGGCTTTAGGGTGTAGACCTGAGGGGTAACGAATGCCATCCTTGGTTGGGGCACTACTGGGGCGTAATCATGTGGTCCTGTTACATTGACATTTCTGCCTTGATTGCTTTCCCGAAGAGTTTGTTGCTACCCAGGTCTCTGAAGCTGCATGGTTCAGGGAATGGGAGACTGGTGAGGACAGCAGGGGGAGGCCCAAGTGCCAATGGACTGTCCAGTAAGCAGCGCTGGGCTCCTTAGCCACGCCCACCACAAGAACAATACCCTGGACTTGAGCAAGTAGGACACAGTTTCGAAAACCCCTTAGCACCTTCCAAGCCACTGTGTACTGGGTGCGCTCACGGTGTGCGTGTGTGTGCCCCTGCTTGCCTACATGCGTGTGTTCTTGATGCTGTACAAGAGTGTGCTTCCTAAGCCTACGTCTGCATATGTGCAAATAGGTATGTGGATGTAGATCCAGGAGGACCCGGCACAGTGTGTTATAGTGAGCCTGTGGGGGTGGCGGGGAGGAAGAGAGAGAAAGAGAGAGAGAGAGAGTCGGCTCGCCTGTGAGGAATTTTTTGTTCATGTGCGGTTGCATGAGTGTGTCAGGTATGAGGTTGGACAGAGGGAGTTCAAAGTGTTTACACATTACTTGTTTTTTGAAGTTCCCGGAAACCAATCATATGTCGAAGGCTACCCTCTTGTGCTGTCCGCTACACAAAGGTCTCCGCACTTGATGCCAAGCTGCCTCTGCTCTTGGAGATCTGCATGACAGTGATGATGCTCCCTATGAATATCATTGCTGGGTGCTAGTGTGCCTTGGTCACGTCAGGGAAGGGTCAGATATCCCTTTCCCTGGTGTCTTAGCAGAGCTTCCTGAAGGAGCCTAAAACATATGGCTGTGAGCCACGGGCACCAGGATTGCCAGCTCTGCCTCTAGCCAGTATAATCCTTGGCTGCTCAATAGCAGGAAGTAGCAGGCAGGGATCTGGGCCAGAGAGGCCAAGGCAAGCGGTAAGAAAAGGGTTAAGCAGACACTAGCGCCGAAAGGAGATGCCCAGATTCGCTGACCTGCTAAACTTGTATCTCCCTTATGCTCTGAGCAAGAGAGATGAGGTTGATTGTGAGAGAGGTGGCGGATCCATACACCAGCCACTTCCAGGACTGGCAAGGGCAGAGGCGGTGGGGAGCTGTGTCACACGGGTTCAACCAGGATGTGGGAAGACGGAGCAAGAGGGGAGGTGGAAAGTGTATTTGCCTAGGACCCTCGCCCAAGCCGTTCCCAGCAGAATGGTCAGGGGAGGGATGTGCGGCTCTACACATCCTGTGCATCCCCGAAGGCCTGTGAGAACTAGTGAGAACTTACAGCAAACCCCCAAGGGGCCCTGTGCCCTTTTTGCTATGGCAACTCCAGTTGGAACACTGGCTCAAGTCAGCAGGAGGCGCCTAGTACCTGGCCATGTCACAGAGCTCCAAACCATATGGGCACTGCCCAGAGGCTTCCCAGCACCCAGGTGCAAATGCACTATTAGTGAGGCACCAGGAGGCCCTGCTGGCCTGTGAGCACCAACTGCCTACCTCTAAGCAGCCTCACTACCCCTCCCTTAAGGCTGTTCCTGTTGGAATGCAAATGAAAGCACACATCAACAAAGTGGGCAAGGAATGGAGAAACAAAACATCCGGCCACCCCCTGGAGGCTATTCTGCATAGTGGGTCGCATATGTGCAGTCCTTCCTGCTCAGAAAAACACAGGGCTGCTGCCTAGCAAGCCAGGCAAGGTCTTCAGGTGGTCTTGGCCAAGGGGGCAGAGGCCGTTTCCAGACCAATCGGATGTCAGTCATAAAACCAGAAGGCAGGAAAGGAGTGCCGCTTCCCTCCTACCTTTGTCACAAACCTCCTGTGCACAGAAAAGGAGCAGAGGGGCTTGGGCACAGAGCAGGCAGACAACAGATTAGATAAATGGGGATTGGTGTTCACCAGAGGACTGAGAGATCCAGGTGTGCAGAGGGTGAGAGCACAGGGAGATTTGGAGAAGATAAGAAGGGCTAGGCCAGGGTGAGGCAGTTGTAATTTCCCCAGAAGAAGTGAAGAGGTGCATGGGAGGTGTGCAGCCTGTGAACCTCAAGAGGAGGAGGGGGAAATTGGGAAGCAGAGGCAGAGGCAAAGAGGCAGTGACGCAGATGGATGTGTGAGTTGAAAGCAGTCCAGAGCAGCAAGGCAGGGACAGGAGGGCTAGGAGAGAGAACTCAGAGGGAGTTATCAGCAAAGGAGGTATGTGTGCAGGGGACAAGCCTCAGGAACTCAGCTGCAGATGGCAGGTGGTGGCTAGGAAGGCCAGGTGGGCGCCCCACCACCCTGGGACCAAGTAGAAGGGAGAAGAGGCAAGGGATTCTGGGGCACAGGCCTGCCCCATTCTCTGCGCGCAGCGCTGTGCTTTAGGGTGTAGACCTGAGGGGTAACGAATGCCATCCTTGGTTGCGGCACTACTGGGGCGTAATCATGTGGTCCTGTTACATTGACATTTCTGCCTTGATTGCTTTCCCGAAGAGTTTGTTGCTACCCAGGTCTCTGAAGCTGCATGGTTCAGGGAATGGGAGACTGGTGAGGACAGCAGGGGGAGGCCCAAGTGCCAATGGACTGTCCAGTAAGCAGCGCTGGGCTCCTTAGCCACGCCCACCACAAGAACAATACCCTGGACTTGAGCAAGTAGGACACAGTTTCGAAAACCCCTTAGCACCTTCCAAGCCACTGTGTACTGGGTGCGCTCACGTGTGCGTGTGTGTGCCCCTGCTTGCCTACATGCGTGTGTTCCTGATGCTGTACAAGAGTGTGCTTCCTAAGCCTACGTCTGCATATGTGCAAATAGGTATGTGGATGTAGATCCAGGAGGACCCGGCACAGTGTGTTATAGTGAGCCTGTGGGGGTGGCGGGGAGGAAGAGAGAGAAAGAGAGAGAGAGAGAGTCGGCTCGCCTGTGAGGAATTTTTTGTTCATGTGCGGTTGCATGAGTGTGTCAGGTATGAGGTTGGACAGAGGGAGTTCAAAGTGTTTACACATTACTTGTTTTTTGAAGTTCCCGGAAACCAATCATATGTCGAAGGCTACCCTCTTGTGCTGTCCGCTACACAAAGGTCTCCGCACTTGATGCCAAGCTGCCTCTGCTCTTGGAGATCTGCATGACAGTGATGATGCTCCCTATGAATATCATTGCTGGGTGCTAGTGTGCCTTGGTCACGTCAGGGAAGGGTCAGATATCCCTTTCCCTGGTGTCTTAGCAGAGCTTCCTGAAGGAGCCTAAAACATATGGCTGTGAGCCACGGGCACCAGGATTGCCAGCTCCTGCCTCTAGCCAGTATAATCCTTGGCTGCTCAATAGCAGGAAGTAGCAGGCAGGGATCTGGGCCAGAGAGGCCAAGGCAAGCGGTAAGAAAAGGGTTAAGCAGACACTAGCGCCAAAAGGAGATGCCCAGATTCGCTGACCTGCTAAACTTGTATCTCCCTTATGCTCTGAGCAAGAGAGATGAGGTTGATTGTGAGAGAGGTGGCGGATCCATACACCAGCCACTTCCAGGACTGGCAAGGGCAGAGGCGGTGGGGAGCTGTGTCACACGGGTTCAACCAGGATGTGGGAAGACGGAGCAAGAGGGGAGGTGGAAAGTGTATTTGCCTAGGACCCTCGCCCAAGCCGTTCCCAGCAGAATGGTCAGGGGAGGGATGTGCGGCTCTACACATCCTGTGCATCCCCGAAGGCCTGTGAGAACTAGTGAGAACTTACAGCAAACCCCCAAGGGGCCCTGTGCCCTTTTTGCTATGGCAACTCCAGTTGGAACACTGGCTCAAGTCAGCAGGAGGCGCCTAGTACCTGGCCATGTCACAGAGCTCCAAACCATATGGGCACTGCCCAGAGGCTTCCCAGCACCCCAGGTGCAAATGCACTATTAGTGAGGCACCAGGAGGCCCTGCTGGCCTGTGAGCACCAACTGCCTACCTCTAAGCAGCCTCACTACCCCTCCCTTAAGGCTGTTCCTGTTGGAATGCAAATGAAAGCACACATCAACAAAGTGGGCAAGGAATGGAGAAACAAAACATCCGGCCACCCCCTGGAGGCTATTCTGCATAGTGGGTCGCATATGTGCAGTCCTTCCTGCTCAGAAAAACACAGGGCTGCTGCCTAGCAAGCCAGGCAAGGTCTTCAGGTGGTCTTGGCCAAGGGGGCAGAGGCCGTTTCCAGACCAATCGGATGTCAGTCATAAAACCAGAAGGCAGGAAAGGAGTGCCGCTTCCCTCCTACCTTTGTCACAAACCTCCTGTGCACAGAAAAGGAGCAGAGGGCTTGGGCACAGAGCAGGCAGACAACAGATTAGATAAATGGGGATTGGTGTTCACCAGAGGACTGAGAGATCCCAGGTGTGCAGAGGGTGAGAGCACAGGGAGATTTGGAGAAGATAAGAAGGGCTAGGCCAGGGTGAGGCAGTTGTAATTTCCCAGAAGAAGTGAAGAGGTGCATGGGGAGGTGTGCAGCCTGTGAACCTCAAGAGGAGGAGGGGGAAATTGGGAAGCAGAGGCAGAGGCAAAGAGGCAGTGACGCAGATGGATGTGTGAGTTGAAAGCAGTCCAGAGCAGCAAGGCAGGGACAGGAGGGCTAGGAGAGAGAACTCAGAGGGAGTTATCAGCAAAGGAGGTATGTGTGCAGGGGACAAGCCTCAGGAACTCAGCTGCAGATGGCAGGTGGTGGCTAGGAAGGCCAGGTTGGGCGCCCCACCACCCTGGGACCAAGTAGAAGGGAGAAGAGGCAAGGGATTCTGGGGCACAGGCCTGCCCCATTCTCTGCGCGCAGCGCTGTGCTTTAGGGTGTAGACCTGAGGGGTAACGAATGCCATCCTTGGTTGCGGCACTACTGGGGCGTAATCATGTGGTCCTGTTACATTGACATTTC
>NW_025962094.1:0-37866 GCF_023159225.1 Perognathus longimembris pacificus | reverse complement strand
GAACGTCATGAACATACTGCGTAGGTAGCTGTTTATCAGTAAATATCTCCACTGAGAATAAGAAAAGCAGTAGCTTAATAAATTAAGTACTTCCTGAAATGGTTACTCTACTGGTAAATCCCCAAAAGAACCTGGATTGTCGTGAGGGAACAGAGAAAAAAGCTCATTTAGGACCTGCACTTACGAAGGGGGTAGGCAGCTGTATATCAGGGAGTAAACCTTCTGAGAATAAAAACAGCTGGACCTTGTTAAGGTAATTACACAGGGGAAAGGATAATGTACTGGGAACTCCTCAGAAAAATCTGATTTGTGGTGAGGGGAGAGAGATAAAAGCTCATTTAGGAACGACATGAACATGCTGCATACGTAGCTGTTTATCAGTAAATATCTACACTGAGATTAAGAAAAGCAGTAGCTTAATAAATTAAGTACTTCCTGGTATGGATACTGTACTGGTAACTCCCCAAAAGAATCTGGATTGTGTTGAGGGAACAGAGAAAAAAGCTCATTTAGGAACGTCATGAACATACTGCGTAGGTAGCTGTTTATCAGTAAATATCTCCACTGAGATTAAGAAAAGCAGTAGATTAATAAATTAAGTACTTCCTGGTATGGTTACTGTACTGGTAACTCCCCAAAAGAATCTGGATTGTGGTGAGGGAACAGAGAAAAAAGCTCATTTAGGAAATGCACTTACGAAGGGGGTAGGCAGCTGTATATCAGGGAGTAAACCCTTCTGAGAATAAAAAGAGCTGGAGCTTGTTAAGGTAATTACACAGGGGAAAGGATAATGTACTAGGAACTCCTCAGAAGAATGTGATTTGTGGTGAGGGGAGAGAGATAAAAGCTCACTTAGGAACGAACATGAACATGCTGCTTAGGTAGCTGTTTATCTGTAAATATCTCCACTGAGATTAAGAAAAGCAGTAGGTTAATAAATTAAGTACTTCCTGGTATGGTTACTGTACTGGTAACTCCCAAAAGAACTGGATTTTGTTGAGGGAACAGAGAAAATGCTCATTTAGGACCTGCAGTTACGAAGGTGGTAGGCAGCTGTATATCAGGGAGTAAACCTTCTGAGAATAAAAAACAGCTGGAGATTGTTAAGGTAATTACACAGGGGGAAAGGATAATGTACTGGGTACTCCTCAGAAGAATCTGATTTGTGGTGAGGGGAGAGAGATAAAAGCTCATTTAGGAACGACATGAACATGCTGCATACGTAGCTGTTAATCAGCTAATATCGCCACTGAGATTAAGAAAAGCAGTAGCTTAATAAATTAAGTACTTCCTGATATGGTTACTGTACTGGTAACTCCCCAAAAGAATCTGGATTGTGGTGAGGGAACAGAGAAAAATGCTCATTTAAGACCTGCACTTACGAAGGGGGTAGGCAGCTGTATATCAGGGAGTAAACCTTCTGAGAATAAAAACAGCTGGAGATTGTTAAGGTAATTACACAGGGGAAAGGATAATGTACTAGGAACTCCTCAGAAGAATGTTGATTTGTGGGTGAGGGGAGAGAGATAAAAGCTCACTTAGGAACGACATGAACATGCTGCTTAGGTAGCTGTTTATCTGTAAATATCTCCACTGAGATTAAGAAATCAGTAGCTTAATATATTAAGTACTTCCTGGTATGGATACTGTACTGGTAACTCCCCAAAAGAATCTGGATTGTGGTGAGGGAACAGAGAAAAAGCTCATTTAGGAACGTCATGAACATACTGCGTAGGTAGCTGTTTATCAGTAATATCTCCACTGAGATTAAGAAAAGCAGTAGCTTAATAAATTAAGTACTTCATGGTATGGTTACTGTACATGGTAACCTCCCAAACGAATCTGGATTGTGGTGAGGGAACAGAGAAAAAAGCTCATTTAGGACCTGCACTTACGAAGGAGGTAGGCAGCTGTATATCAGGGAGTAAACCTTCTGAGAATAAAAACAGCTGGAACTTGTTAAGGTATTACACAGGGGATAGGATAAAGTACTGGGAACTCCTCAGAAGAATCTGATTTGTGGTGAGGGGAGAGAGATAAAAGCTCATTTAGGAACGACATGAACATGCTGCGTAGGTAGCTGTTTATCAGTAAGAATATCTCCACTGAGATTGAGAAAACAGTAGCTTAATAAATTAAGTACTTCCTGGTATGGTTACGTGTACTGGTAACTCCCCAAAATAATCTGGATTGTGGTGAGGGAACAGAGAAAAAAGCTCATTTAGGACCTGCACTCACGAAGGGGGTCGGCAGCTGTATATCAGGGGAGTAAACATTCTGAGAATAAAAACAGCTGGAGCTTGTTAAGGTAATTACACAGGGGAAAGGATAATGTACTGGGAACTCCTCTGAAAAAATCTGATTTGTGGTGAGGGGAGAGAGATTAAAGCTCATTTAGGAACGACATGAACATGCTGCATACGTAGCTGTTTATCAGTAAATATCTACACTGAGATTAAGAAAAGCAGTAGCTTAATAAATTAAGTACTTCCTCGTATGGATACTGTACTGGTAACTCCCCAAAAGAATCTGGATTGTGTTGAGGGAACAGAGAAAAAAGCTCATTTAGGACGTCATGAACATACTGCGTAGGTAGCTGTTTATCAGTAAATATCTCCACTGAGATTAAGAAAAGCAGTAGATTAATAAATTAAGTACTTCCTGGTATGGTTACTGTACTGGTAACTCCCAAAAGAATCTGGATTGTGGTGAGGGAACAGAGAAAAAAGCTCATTTAGGACCTGCACTCACGAAGGGGGTCGGCAGCTGTATATCAGGGAGTAAACATTCTGAGAATAAAAACAGCTGGAGCTTGTTAAGGTAATTACACAGGGGAAAGGATAATGTACTGGGAACTCCTCAGCAGAATCTGATTTTTGGTGAGGGGAGAGAGATAAAAGCTCATTTAGGAACGACATGAACATGCTGCGTAGGTAGCTGTTTATCAGTAAATATCTCCACTGAGATTAAGAAAAGCAGTAGCTTAAGAAATTAAGTACTTCCTGGTATGGTTACTGTACTGGTAACTCCCCAAAAGAATCTGGATTGTGGTGAGGGGAACAGAGAAAAAAGCTCATTTAGACCTTCACTTACGAAGGGGGTAGGCCAGCTGTATATCAGGGAGTAAACCTTCTGAGAATAAAAACAGCTGGAGCTTGTTAAGGTAATTACACAGGGGAAAGGATAATGTATGGGAACTCCAGAGAAGAATCTGATTTGTCGTGAGGGGAGAGAGAAAAAAGCTCATTTAGGAACGACATGAACATGCTGGATAGGTAGCTGGTTTATCAGTAGATATGGCCAATGAGATTAAGAAAAGCAGTAGCTTAATAAATTATGTACTTCCTGGTATGGATACTGTACTGGTAACCCCCCAAAAGAATCTGGATTGTGGTGAGGAAACAGAGAAAAAAGTCATTTAGGAACGACATGAACATGCTGCGTAGGTAGCTGTTTATCAGTGAATATCTCCACTGAGATTAAGGAAAGCAGTAGCTTAATAAATTAAGTACTTCCTGGTATGGTTACTGTACTGGTAACTCCCCCAAAGAATCTGGATTGTGGTGAGGGAACTGAGAAAAAGCTCATATAGGAACCTGCACTTACGAAGGGGGTAGGCAGCTGTATATCAGGAAGTAAACCTTCTGAGAATAAAAACAGCTGGAGCTTGTTAAGGTAATTACACAGGGGAAAGGATAATGTACTGGGAAACTATTCAGAAGATTCTGATTTGTGGTGAGGGGAGAGAGATAAAAAGCTCATTTAGGAACGACATGAACATGCTGGCTAGGTGGCTGTTTATCAGTAAATATCTCCACTGAGATTAAGAAAGCAGTAGCTTAATAAATTAAGTACTTCCTGGTATGGATACTGTACTGGTAACTCCCCAAAACAATCTGGATTGTGGTGAGGGAACAGAAAAAAGCTCATTTAGGAACGACATGAACATTCTGCGTAGGTAGCTGTTTATCAGTAAATATCTCCACTGAGATTAAGAAAAGCAGTAGCTTAATAAATTAAGTACTTCCTGGTATGGTTACTGTACTGGTAACTCCCCAAAAGAATCTGGATTTTGGTGAGGGAACGGAGAAAAAAGCTCATTTAGGAACGACATGATCATGCTGCGTAGGTAGCTTTTTATCAGTAAATATCTCCACTGAGATTAAGAAAAGCAGTAGCTTAATAAATTTAGTACTTCCTTGTATGGTTACTGTAGTGGTTAACACCTCAAAATAATCTGGATTGTGGTGAGGGAACAGAGAAAAAAGCTCATTTAGGACCTGCACTTACGAAGGGGTAGGCAGTTGTATATCAGGGAGTAAACCTGCTGAGAATAAAAACAGCTGGAGCTTCTTAAGGTAATTGCACAGGGGAAAGGATAATGTACTGGGAACTCCTCAGAAGAATCTTATTTGTGGTGAGGTTAGCGAGATAAAATGCTCATTTAGGAACGACAGGAACATGTTGCGTAGGTAGCTGTTATCAGTAAATATCTCCACTGAGATAAGAAAAGCAGTAGCTTAATAAATTAAGTACTTCCTGGTATGGATACTGTACTGGTAACTCCCCAAAAGAATCTGGATTGTGGTGAGGGAACAGAGGAAAAAAGCTCCTTTACGACCTGCACTTACGAAGGGAGTAGGCAGCTGTATATCAGGGAGTAAACCTTCTGAGAATAAAAACAAATGGAGCTTGTTAAGGTAATTAAACAGGGGAAAGGATAATGTACTGGTAACTCCTCAGAAGAATCTGATTTGTGGTGAGGGGAGAGAGATAAAAGCTCATTTAAAGAACGACATGAACATGATGCATACGTAGCTGTTTATCAGTAAATATCTCCACTGAGATTAAGAAAAGCAGTAGCTTAATAAATTAAGTACTTCCTGGTATGGTTACTGTACTGGTAACTCCCCAAAAGAATCTGGATTGTGGTGAGGTTACAGAGAAAAAAGCTCATTTAGGACCTGCACTTACGAAGGGGGTAGGCAGCTGTATATCAGGGAGTAAACCTTCTGAGAATAAACACAGCTGTAGCTTGTTAAGGTAATTACACAGGGGAAAGGATAATGTACTGGAACTCCTCAGAAGAATCTGATTTGTGGTGAGGGGAGAGAGATAAAAGCTCATTTAGGAACGACATGAACATGCTGCGTAGGTAGCTGTTTATCAGTAAATATCTCCACTGAGATTAAGAAAAGCAGTAGCTTAATAAATTAAGTACTTCCTGGTATGGTTACTGTAGTGGTAACTCCCAAAAGAATCTGGATTGTGGTGAGGGAACAGAGAAAAAAGCACATTTAGGACCTGCCACTTACGAAGGGGGTAGGCAGCTGTATATCAGGGAGTAAACCTTCTGAGAATAAAAACAGCTGGAGCTTCTTAAGGTAATTACACATTTGAAAGGATAATGTACTGGGAACTACTCAGAAGAATCTGATTTATGGTGAGGTTAGCGAGATAAATGCTCATTTAGGAACGAAAGGAACATGTTGCGTAGGTAGCTGTTTATCAGTAAATATCTCACTGAGATTAAGAAAAGCTAAGCTTAATAAATTCAGTACTTCCTGGTATGGTTACTGTACTGTTTACTCCCCCAAAAGAATCTGGATTGTGGTGAGGGAACAGAGAAAAAAGCTCATTTAGGACCTGCACTTACGAAGGGGGTAGGTAGCTGTATATCAGGGAGTAAACCTTCTGAGAATAAAATCAGCTGGAGCTTGTTAAGGTAATTACACAGGGGAAAGGATAATGTCTGGGAACTCCACAGAAGATCTGATTTGTCGTGAGGGGGAGAGAGATAAAAGCTCATTTATGAACGACATGATCATGCTGGGTGGGTAGCTGTTTTATCAGTAGATATCTCCACTGAGATTAAGAAAAGCAGTAGCTTATAAATTAAGTACTTAATGGTATGGTTACTATACTGGTAATTCCCCAAAACAATCTGGATTGTGGTGAGGGAACAGACAAAAAAAGCTCCTTTAGGATCTGCACTTACGAAGGGGGTAGGCAGCTGTATATCAGGGAGTAAACCTTCTGAGAATAAAAACAGCTGGAGCTTGTTAAGGTAATTACACAGGGGAAAGGATAATGTACTGGGAACTCCTCAGAAGAATCTGATTTGTGGTGAGGGGGAGAGAGATAAAAGCTCATTTAGGAACGACATGAACATGCTGCGTAGGTAGGTGTTTATCAGTAAATATCTCCACTGAGATTAAGAAAAGCAGTAGCTTATAAATTAAGTACTTCCTGGTATGTTTACTCTACTGGTAACTCCCCAAAAAGAATCTGGATTGTGGTGAGGGAACAGAGAAAAAAGCTCATTATGACTGCACTTATGAAGGGGGTAGGCAGCTGTATATAAGGGAGTAAACCTTGTGAGAATAAAAACAGCTGGAGCTTGTTAAGGTAATTACACAGGGGAAAGGATAATGTACTGGGAACTCCTCAGAAGAATCTGATTTTTGGTAAGGGGAGAGAGATAAAAGCTCATTTAGGAACGACATGAACATGCTGCGTAGGTAGCTGTTTATCAGTAAATATCTCCACTGAGATTAAGAAAAGCAGTAGCTTAATAAATTAAGTACTTCCTGGTATGGTTACTGTACCGGTAACTCCCCAAAAGAATCTGGATTGTGGTGAGGGAACAGAGAAAAAAGCTCATTTAGGGACCTGCACCTTACGAAGGGGGTTGGCAGCTGTATATCAGGGAGTATCGCTTCTGAGAATAAAAACAGCTGGAGCTTGTTAAGGTAATTACACAGGGGAAAGGATAATGTACTGGAACTCTCAGAAGAATCTGATTTGTGGTGAGGGGAGAGAGATAAAAGCTCATTTAGGAACGACATGAACATGCTGGCGTAGGTAGCTGTATATCAGTAAATATCTCCAATGAGATTAAGAAAAGCAGTAGCTTAATAAATTATGTACTTCCTGGTATGGATACTGTACTGGCAACTCCCCAAAAGAATTGGATTGTGGTGAGGGAACAGAGAAAAAGCTCATTTAGGAACGACATGAACATGCTGCGTAGGTAGCAGTTTATCAGTATATATCTCCACTGAGATTAAGAAAAGCAGTAGCTTAATAAATTAAGTACTTCCTGGTATGGTTACTGTACTGGTAACTCCCAAAAGAATCTGGATTGTGGTGAGGAAACAGAGAAAAAAGCTCATTTAGGACCTGCACTTACGAAGGGGGTAGGCAGCTGTATATCAGGGAGGTAAACCTTCTGAGAATAAAAACAGCTGGAGCTTGTTAAGGTAATTACACAGGGGAAAGGATAATGTACTGGGAACTCCTCAGAAGAATCTGATTTGTGGTGAGGGGAGAGAGATAAAAGCTCATTTAGGAACGACATGAACATGCTGCGGAGGTAGCTGTTTATCAGTAAATCTCCACTGAGATTAAGAAAAGCAGTAGCTTAATAAATTAAGTACTTCCTGGTATGGGTTACTGTACTGGTAACTCCCCAAAAGAATCTGGATTGTGGTGAGGAAACAGAGAAAAAACTCATTTAGGACCTTCACTTACGAAGGGGGTACGCAGCTGTATATCAGGGAGTAAACCATTTGAGAATAAAAACAGCTGGAGCTTGTTAAGGTAATTACACAGGGGAAAGGATAATGTACTGGGAACTCCTCAGAAGAATCTGATATGTGGTGAGGGGGGAGAGAGATAAAGCTCATTAAGAAAGACATGAACATGCTGCGTAGGTAGCTGTTTATCAGTAATTATCTCCACTGAGATTAAGAAAAGCAGTAGCTTAATAAATTAAGTACTTCCTGGTATGGTTACTGTACTGGTAATCCGCAAAAGAATCTGGATTGTGGTGAGGGAACAGAGAAAAAAGCTCATTTAGGACCTGCACTTACGAAGGGGGTAGGCAGCTGTATATCAGGGAGTAAAGCTTCTGAGAATAAAAACAGCTGGAGCATGTTAAGGTAATTACACAGGGGAAAGGATAATGTACTGGGAACTCCTCAGCAGAATCTGATTTTTGGTGAGGGGAGAGAGATAAAAGCTCATTTAGGAACGAC
The DNA here is from genome assembly GCF_023159225.1 of Perognathus longimembris pacificus. Lineage (NCBI taxonomy): Eukaryota > Metazoa > Chordata > Mammalia > Rodentia > Heteromyidae > Perognathus > Perognathus longimembris. The sequence goes on along the minus strand of NW_025962094.1, from coordinate 29,827 downwards.
ATGAACATGCTGCGTAGGTAGCTGTTATCAGTAAATATCTCCACTGAGATTAAGAAAAGCAGTAGCTTAATAAATTAAGTACTTCCTGGTATTGTTATGTACTGGTAACTCCCCAAAAGAATCTGGGTTGTGGTGAGGGAACAGAGAAAAAAGCTCATTTAGGACCTTCACTTACGAAGGGGGTAGGCAGCTGTATATCAGGGAGTAAACCTTCTGAGAATAAAAACAGCTGGAGCTTGTTAAGGTAATTACACAGGGGAAAGGATAATGTACTGGGAACTCCCAGAGAAGAATCTGATTTGTCGTGAGGGGAGAGAGATAAAAGCTCATTTAGGAACGACATGAACATGCTGGATAGGTAGCTGTTTATCAGTAGATATCGCCAATGAGATTAAGAAAAGCAGTAGCTTATAAATTATGTACTTCCTGGTATGGATCTGTACTGGTAACCCCCAAAAAGAATCTGGATTGTGGTGAGGAAACAGAGAAAAAAGCTCATTTAGGAACGACATGAACATGCTGCGTAGGTGGCTGTTTATCAGTAAATATCTCCACTGAGATTAAGAAAAGCAGTAGCTTAATAAATTAAGTACTTCCTGGTATGGATACTGTACTGGTAACTCCCCAAAACAATCTGGATTGTGGTGAGGGAACAGAAAAAAGCTCATTTAGGAACGACATGAACATTCTGCGTAGGTAGCTGTTTATCAGTAAATATCTCCACTGAGATTAAGAAAAGCAGTAGCTTAATAAATTAAGTACTTCCTGGTATGGTTACTGTACTGGTTACTCCCCAAAAGAATCTGGATTGTGGTGAGGGAACAGAGAAAAAAGCTCATTTAGGACCTGCACTTACGAAGGGGGTAGGTAGCTGTATATCAGGGAGTAAACCTTCTGAGAATAAAATCAGCTGGAGCTTGTTAAGGTAATTACACAGGGGAAAGGATAAATGTACTGGGAACTCCACAGAAGATTCTGATTTGTCGTGAGGGGAGAGAGATAAAAGCTCATTTATGAACGACATGATCATGCTGGGTAGGTAGCTGTTTATCAGTAGATATCTCCACTGAGATTAAGAAAAGCAGTAGCTTAATAAATTAAGTACTTAATGGTATGGTTACTATACTGGTAATTCCCCAAACAATCTGGATTGTGGTGAGGGAACAGAGAAAAAAGCTCCTTTAGGATCTGCACTTACGAAGGGGGTAGGCAGCTGTATATCAGGGAGTAAACCTTCTGAGAATAAAAACAGCTGGAGCTTGTTAAGGTAATTACACAGGGGAAAGGATAATGTACTGGGAACTCCTCAGAAGAATCTGATTTGTGGTGAGGGGAGAGAGATAAAAGCTCATTTAGGAACGACATGAACATGCTGCGTAGGTAGGTGTTTATCAGTAATATCTCCACTGAGATTAAGAAAAGCAGTAGCTTAATAAATTAAGTACTTCCTGGTATGGTTACTGTAGTGGGAGCTCTAAAAAGAATCCGGATTGTGGTGAGGGAACAGAGAAAAAAGCCCATTTATGCCCTGCACTTACGAAGGGGGTAGGCAGCTGTATATCAGGGAGTAAACCTTCTGATAATAAAAACAGCTGGAGCTTGTTAAGGGAATTACACAGGGGAAAGGATAATGTACTGGGAACTCCTCAGAAGAATCTGATTTGTGATGAGGGGAGAGAGATAAAAGCTCATTTAGGAACGACAAGAACATGCTGCGTAGTAGCTGTTTATCAGTAAATATCTCCACTGAGATTAAGAAAAGCAGTATCTTAATAAATTAAGTACTTCCTGGTATGGTTACTGTAGTGGTAACTCCCAAAAGAATCTGGATTGTGGTGAGGGAACAGAGAAAAAAGCTCATTTAGGACCTGCACTTACGAAGGGGGTAGGCAGCTGTATATCAGGGAGTAAACCTTCTGAGAATAAAAACAGCTGGAGCTTGTTAAGGTAATTACACAGGGGAAAGGATAATGTACTGGGAACTCCTCAGAAGAATCTGATTTGTGGTGAGGGGAGAGAGATAAAAGCTCATTTAGGAACGACATGAACATGCTGCGTAGGTAGCTGTTTATCAGTAAATATCTCCACTGAGATTAAGAAAAGCAGTAGCTTAATAAATTAAATACTTCCTGGTATGCTTACTCTACTGGTAACTCCCCCAAAAGAATCTGGATTGTGGTGAGGGAACAGAGAAAAAAGCTCATTTAGGACCTGCACTTACGAAGGGGGTAGGCAGCTGTATATCAGGGAGTAAACCTTCTGAGAATAAAAACAGCTGGAGCTTGTTAAGGTAATTACACAGGGGAAAGGATAATGTACTGGGAACTACTCAGAAGAATCTGATTTGTGGTGAGGGGAGAGAGATAAAAGCTCATTTAGGAAGGATATGTACGTGCTGCGTAGGTAGCTGTTTATCAGTAGATATCTCCACTGAGATTAAGAAAAGCAGTAGCTTAATAAATTATGTACTTCCTGGGATGGATACTGTACTGGTAACTCCCCAAAAGAATCTGGATTGTGGTGAGGGAACACAGAAAAAAGCTCATTTAGGAACGACATGAACATGCTGGCTAGGTAGCTGTTTATCAGTAAATATCTCCACTGAGATTAAGAAAGCAGTAGCTTAATAATATTAAGTACTTCCTGTATGGTTACTGTACTGGTAACTCCCCAAAAGAATCTGGATTGTGGTGAGGGAACAGGAGAAAAATGCTCATTTAGGACCTGCACTTACGGATGGGGTAGGCAGCAGTATATCAGGGAGTAAACCTTCTGAGAATAAAAACAGCTGGAGCTTGTTAAGGTAATTACACAGGGGAAAGGATAATGTACTGGGAACTCCTCAGAAGAATCTGATTTGTGGTGAGGGGAGAGAGATAAAAAGCTCATTTAGGAACGACATGAACGTGCTGCGTACGTAGCTGTTTATCAGTAAATACCTCCACTGAGATTAAGAAAGCAGTAGCTTAATAAATTGAGTACATCCTGGTATGGTACTGTACTGGAAACTCCCGAAAATAATCTGGATTGTGGAAAGGGAACAGAGAAAAAGCTCATTTAGGACCTGCATTACGAAGGGGGTAGGCAGCTGTATATCAGGGAGTAAACCTTCTGAGAATAAAAACAGCTGGAGCTTGTTAAGGTAATTACACAGGGGAAAGGATAATGTACTGGGAACTCCTCAGAAGAATCTGATTTGTGGTGAGGGGAGAGAGATATAAGCTCATTTAGGAACGACATGAACATGCTGCGTAGGTAGCTGTTTATCAGTAAATATCTCCACTGAGATTAAGAAAAGCAGTAGCTTAATAAATTAAGTACTTCCTGGTATGGTTACTGTACTGGTAACTCCCCAAAGAATCTGGATTGTGGTGAGGGAACAGAGAAAAAAGCTCATTTAGGACCTGCACTTACGAAGGGGGTAGGCAGCTGTATATCAGGGAGTATCGCGTCTGAGAATAAAAACAGCTGGAGCTTGTTATGGTAATTACACAGGGGGAAAGGATAATGTACTGGGAACTCCTCAGAAGAATCTGATTTGTGGTGAGGGAGAGAGATAAAAGCTCATTTAGGAACGAAATGAACATGCTGCATACGTAGTTGTTTATCAGTAAATATCTCCCCTGAGATTAAGAAAAGCAGTAGCTTAATAAATTAAGTACTTCCTGGTATGGTTACTGTACTGGTAACTCCCCAAAGAATCTGGATTGTGGTGAGGGAACAGAGAACAAAGCTCATTTAGGACCTGCACTTACGAAGGGGGTAGGCAGCTGTATATCAGGGAGTAAACCTTCTGAGAATAAAAACAGCTGAGCTTGTTAAGGTAATTACACAGGGGAAATGATAATGTACTGGGAACTCCTCAGAAGAATCTGATTTGTGTTGAGTGGAGTGAGAAAAAAGCTCATTTAGGAACGACATGAACATGCTGCGTAGGTAGCTGTTTATCAGTATATATCTCCACTGAGATTAAGAAAAGCAGTAGCTTAATAAATTCAGTACTTATTGGTATGGTTACTGTACTGGTAACTCCCCAAAAGAATCTGGATTGTGGTGAGGGAACAGAGAAAAAAGCTCATTTAGGACCTGCACTTACGAAGGGGGTAGGCAGCTGTATATCAGGGAGTAAACCTTCTGAGAATAAAACAGCTGGAGCTTGTTAAGGTAATTACACAGGGGAAAGGATAATGTACTGGGAACTCCTCAGAAGAATCTGATTTGTGGCGAGGGGACAGAGATAAAAGCTCATTTAGGAACGACATGAACATGCTGCGTAGGTAGCTGTTTATCAGTAAATATCTCCACTGAGATTAAGAAAAGCAGTAGCTTAATAAATTAAGTACTTCCTGGTATGGTTACTGTACTGGTAACTCCCCAAAAGAATCTGGATTGTGGTGAGGGAACAGAGAAAAAAGCTCATTTAGGACCTGCACTTAGAAGGGGGTAGGCAGCTGTATATCAGGGAGTAAAACTTCTGAGAATAAAAAGAGCTGGAGATTGTTAAGGTAATTACACAGGGGAAAGGATAATATACTGGGAACTCCTCAGAAGAATCTGATTTGTGGTGACGGGAGAGAGATAAAAAGCTCATATAGGAACGACATGAACATGCTGCTTAGGTAGCTGTTTATCAGTAAGTATCTCCACTGAGATTAAGAAAAGCAGTAGCTTAATAAATTAAGTACTTCCTGTATGGTTACTGTACTGGTTACTCCCCAAAAGAATCTGGATTGTGGTGAGGGAACAGAGAAAAAAGCTCATTTAGGACCTGCACTTACGAAGGGGATAGAGGTGTATATCAGGGAGTATCGCTTCTGGGAATAAAAACAGCTGGAGCTTGTTAAGGTAATTACACAGGGGAAAGGATAATGTTCTGGGAACTCCTCAGAAGAATCTGATTTGTGGTGAGGGGAGAGAGATAAAAGCTCATATAGGAAAGACATGAACATGCTGCTTAGGTAGCTGTTTATCAGTAAATATCTCCACTAAGATTAAGAAAAGCAGTAGCTTAATAAATTAAGTACTTCCTGGTATGGTTCCTGTACTGTTAACTCCCCGAAAGAAACTGGATTGTGGTGAGGGAACAGAGAAAAAAGCTCATTTAGGACCTGCACTTACGAAGGGGGTAGGCAGCTGTATATCCGGGAGTAAACCTTCTGAGAATAAAAACAGCTGGAGCTTGTTAAGGTAATTACGCAGGGGAAAGGATAATGTACTGGGAACTCCACAGAAGAATCTGATTTGTCGTGAGGGGAGAGAGATAAAAGCTCATTTAGGAAGGATATGAACGTGCTGCGTAGGGTAGCTGTTTATCAGTAGATATCTCCACTGAGATTAAGAAAAGCAGTAGCTTAATAAATTATGTACTTCCTGGGATAGATACTGTACTGGTAACTCCCCAAAAGAATCTGGATTGTGGTGGAGGGAACACAGAAAAAAGCTCATTTAGGAACGACATGAACATGCTGCGTAGGTAGCTGTTTATCAGTAAATATCTCCCCTGAGATTAAGAAAAGCAGTAGCTTTAATAAATTAAGTACTTCCTGGTATGGTTACTGTACTGGTAACTCCCAAAGAATCTGGATTGTGGTGAGGGAACAGAGAACAAAGCTCATTTAGGACCTGCACTTACGAAGGGGGTAGGCAGCTGTATATCAGGGAGTAAACCTTCTGAGAATAAAAACAGCTGGAGCTTGTTCAGGTAATTACACAGGGGAAAGGATAATATACTGGGAACTCCCAGAAGAATCTGATTTGTGTTGAGTGGAGTGAGAAAAAAGCTCATTTAGGAACGACATGAACATGCTAGGTAGCTGTTTATCAGTATATATCTCCACTGAGATTAAGAAAAGCAGTAGCTTAATAAATTCAGTACTTATTGGTATGGTTACTGTACTGGTAACTCCCCAAAAGAATCTGGATTGTGGTGAGGGAACAGAGAAAAAAGCTCATTTAGGACCTGCAATTACGAAGGGGGTAGGCAGCTGTATATCAGGGAGTAAAACTTCTGAGAATAAAAACAGCTGGAGCTTGTTAAGGTATTACACAGGGAAAGGATAATGTACTGGGAACTCTCAGAAGTATCTGATTTGTGGTGAGGGGAGAGAGATAAAAGCTCATTTAGGAACGACATGAAGAGCTGCGTACGTAGCTGTTTATCAGTAAATACCTCCACTGAGATTAAGAAAAGCAGTAGCTTAATAAATTAAGTACCTCCTGGTATGGTTACTGTACTGGAAACTCCCAAAAAGAATCTGGATTGTGGTGAGGGAACAGAGAAAAAAGCTCATTTAGGACCTGCACTACGAAGGGGGTAGGCAGCTGTATATCAGGGAGTAAACCTTCTGAGAATAAAAACAGCTGGAGCTTGTTAAGGTAATTACACAGGGGGAAAGGATAATGTACTGGGAACTCTCAGAAGAATCTGATTTGTGGTGAGGGGAGAGAGATAAAAGCTCATTTAGGAACGACATGAACATGTGCGTATGTAGCTGTTTATCAGTAAATATCTCCACTGAGATTAAGAAAAAGCAGTAGCTTAATAAATTAAGTACTTCCTGGTATGGTTACTCTACTGGTAACTCCCCAAAAGAATCGGATTGTGGTGAGGAAACAGAGAAAAAAGCTCATTTAGGACCTGCACTTACGAAGGGGGTAGGCAGCTATATATCAGGGAGTATCGCTTCTGAGAATAAAAACAGCTGGAGCTTGTTAAGGTAATTACACAGTGGAAAGGATAATGTACGTGAACTCCTCAGAAGAATCTGATTTGTGGTGAGGGGAGAGAGATAAAAGCTCATTTAGGAACGAAATGACATGCTGCATACGTAGCTGTTTATCAGTAAATATCTCCACTGAGATTAAGAAAAGCAGTAGCTTAATAAATTAAGTACTTCCTGGTATGGATACTGTACTGGTAACTCCACAAAAGAATCTGGATTGTGGTGAGGGAACAGAGAAAAAAGCTCATTTAGGAACGACATGAACATGCTGCGTAGGTAGCTGTTAATCAGTAAATATCGCCACTGAGATTAAGAAAAGCAGTAGCTTAATAAATTAAGTACTTCCTGGTATGGTTACTGTACTGGTAACTCCCCAAAAGAATCTGGATTGTGGTGAGGGAACAGAGAAAAAAGCTCATTTATTACCTGCACTTACGAAGGGGGTTGGCAGCTGTATATCAGGGAGTATCGCTTCTGAGAATAAAAACAGCTGGAGCTTTTTAAGGTAATTATACAGGGGAAAGGATAATGTACTGGGAACTCCTCAGAAGAATCTGAGTTGTGGTGAGGGGAGAGAGATAAAAGCTCATTTAGGAATGACATGAACATGCTGCGTAGGTAGCTGTTTATCAGTAAATATCTCCACTGAGATTAAGAAAAGCAGTAGCTTAATTAATTATGTACTTCCTGGTATGGATACTGTACTGGTAACTCCCCAAAAGAATCTGGATTGTGGTGAGGGAACAGAGAAAAAAGCTCATTTAGGAACGACATGAACATGCTGCGTAGGTAGCTGTTTATCAGTATATATCTCCACTGAGATTAAGAAAAGCAGTAGCTTAATAAATTCAGTACTTATTGGTATGGTTACTGTACTGGTAACTCCCCAAAAGAATCTGGATTGTGGTGAGGAAACAGAGAAAAAAGCTCATTTAGGACCTGCACTTACGAAGGGGGTAGGCAGCTTTATATAAGGGAGTAAACCTTCTGAGAATAAAAACAGCAGGAGCTTGTTAAGGTAATTACACAGGGGAAAGGATAATGTAATGGGAACTCCTCAGAAGAATCTGATTTGTGGTGAGGGGAGAGAGATATAAGCTCATTTAGGAACAACATGAACATGCTGCGTAGGTAGCTGTTTATCAGTAAATATCTCCACTGAGATTAAGAAAAGCAGTAGCTTAATAAATTAAGTACTTCCTGGTATGGTTACTGTACTGGTAACTCCCCAAAAGAATCTGGATTGTGATGAGGGAACAGAGAATAAAGCTCATTTAGGACCTGCACTTACGAAGGGGGTAGGCAGCTGTATATCAGGGAGTATCGCTTCTGAGAATAAAAACAGCTGGAGCTTGTTAAGGTAATTACACAGGGGAAAGGATAATGTACTGGGAACTCCTCAGAAGAATCTGATTTGTGGTGAGGGGAGAGAGATAAAAGCTCATTTAGGAACGAAATGAACATGCTGCATACGTAGCTGTTTATCAGTAAATATCTCCACTGAGATTAAGAAAAGCAGTAGCTTAATAAATTAAGTACTTCCTGGTATGGATACTGTACTGGTAACTCCACAAAAGAATCTGGATTGTGGTGAGGGAACAGAGAAAAAAGCTCATTTAGGAAAGACATGAACATGCTGCGTAGGTAGCTGTTAATCAGTAAATATCGCCACTGAGATTAAGAAAAGCAGTAGCTTAATAAATTAAGTACTTCCTGATATGGTTACTGTACTGGTAACTCCCCAAAAGAATCTGGATTGTGGTGAGGGAACAGAGAAAAAAGCTCATTTAGGAACGACATGAACATGCTGCGTAGGTAGCAGTTTATCAGTATATATCTCCACTGAGATTAAGAAAAGCAGTAGCTTAATAAATTAAGTACTTCCTGGTATGGTTACTGTACTGGTAACTCCCCAAAAGAATCTGGATTGTGGTGAGGAAACAGAGAAAAAAGCTCATTTAGGACCTACACTTACGAAGGGGGTAGGCAGCTGTATATCAGGGAGTAAACCTTCTGAGAATAAAAACAGCTGGAGCTTGTTAAGATAATTACACAGAGGAAAGGATAATGTACTGGGAACTCCTCAGAAGAATCTGATTTGTGGTGAGGGGAGAGAGATAAAAGCTCATTTAGGAACGACATGAACATGCTGCGGAGGTAGCTGTTTATCAGTAAATATCTCCACTGAGATTAAGAAAAGCAGTAGCTTAATAAATTAAGTACTTCCTGGTATGGTTACTGTACTGGTAACTCCCCAAAAGAATCTGGATTGTGGTGAGGAAACAGAGAAAAAACTCATTTAGGACCTTCACTTTCGAAGGGGGTACGCAGGTGTATATCAGGGAGTAAACCATTTGAGAATAAAAACAGCTGGAGCTTGTTAAGGTAATTACACAGGGGAAAGGATAATGTACTGGGAACTCCTCAGAAGAATCTGATATGTGGTGAGGGGAGAGAGATAAAAGCTCATTAAGAACGACATGAACATGCTGCGTAGGTAGCTGTTTTTCAGTAATTATCTCCACTGAGATTAAGAAAAGCAGTAGCTTAATAAATTAAGTACTTCCTGGTATGGTTTCTGTACTGGTAACTCGCAAAAGAATCTGGATTGTGGTGAGGGAACAGAGAAAAAAGCTCATTTAGGACCTGCACTTACGAAGGGGGTAGGCAGCTGTATATCAGGGAGTAAACCTTCTGAGAATAAAAACAGCTGGAGCATGTTAAGGTAATTACACAGTGGAAAGGATAATGTACTGGGAACTCCTCAGCAGAATCTGATTTGTGGTGAGGGGAGAGAGATAAAAGCTCATTTAGGAACGACATGAACATGCTGCGGAGGTAGCTGTTTATCAGTAAATATCTCCACTGAGATTAAGAAAGCAGTAGCTTAATAAATTAAGTACTTCCTGGTATGGATACTGTACTGGTAACTCCCCAAAACAATCTGGATTGTGGTGAGGGAACAGAAAAAAGCTCATTTAGGAACGACATGAACATTCTGCGTAGGTAGCTGTTTATCAGTAAATATCTCCACTGAGATTAAGAAAAGCAGTAGCTTAATAAATTAAGTACTTCCTGGGATGGTTACTGTACTGGTAACTCCCCGAAAGAATCTGGATTTTGGTGAGGGAACAGAGAAAAAAGCTCATTTAGGAACGACATGATCATGCTGCGTAGGTAGCTTTTTATCAGTAAATATCTCCACTGAGATTAAGAAAAGCAGTAGCTTAATAAATTATGTACTTCCTGGTATGGATACTGTACTGGCAACTCCCCAAAAGAATCTGGATTGTGGTGAGGGAACAGAGAAAAAAGCTCATTTAGGACCTGCACTTACGAAGGGGGTAGGCAGCTGTATATCAGGGAGTAAACCTTCTGAGAATAAAAACAAATGGAGCTTGTTAAGGTAATTAAACAGGGGAAAGGATTATGTACTGGTAACTCCTCAGAAGAATCTGATTTGTGGTGAGGGGAGAGAGATAAAAGCTCATTTAGGAACGACATCTACATGCTGCGTAGGTAGCTTTTTATCAGTAAATATCTCCACTGAGATTAAGAAAAGCAGTAGCTTAATAAATTAAGTACTTCCTGGTATGGATACTGTACTGGTAACTTCCCAAAAGAATCTGGATTTTGGTGAGGGAACAGAGAAAAAAGGTCATTTAGGAACGCCATGATCATGCTGCGTAGGTAGCTTTTTATCAGTAAATATCTCCACTGAGATTAAGAAAAGCAGTAGCTTAATAAATTAAGTACTTTCTGGTATTTTACTGTACTGGTAACTCCCCAAAAGAATCTGGATTGTGGTGACGGAACAGAGAAAAAAGCTCATTTAGGACCTGCACTTACGAAGGGGGTAGGCAGCTGTATATCCGGGAGTAAACCTTCTGAGAATAAAAACAGCTGGAGCTTGTTAAGGTAATTACACAGGGGAAAGGATAATGTACTGGTAACTCCTCAGAAGAATCTGATTTGTGGTGAGGGGAGAGAGATAAAAGCTCATTTAGGAACGACATCTACATGCTGCGTAGGTAGCTGTTTATCAGTAGATATCTCCACTGAGATTAAGAAAAGCAGTAGCTTAATAAATTAAGTACTTCCTGGTATGGATACTGTACTGGTAACTCCCCAAAAGAATCTGGATTGTGGTGAGGGAACAGAGAAAAAAGCTCATTTAGGAACGACATGAACATGCTGCGTATGTAGCTGTTTATCAGTAAATATCTCCACTGAGATTAAGAAAGCAGTAGCTTAATAAATTAAATACTTCCTGGTATGGTTACTGTACTGGTATCTCCCCAAAAGAATCTGGATTGTGGTGAGGGAACAGAGAAAAAATCTCCTTTAGGATCTGCACTTACGAAGGGGGTAGGCAGCTGTATATCAGGGAGTAAACCTTCTGAGAATAAAAACAGCTGGAGCTTGTGAAGGTAATTACACAGGGGAAAGGATAGTGTACTGGAAATTCCTCAGAAGAATCTGATTCGTGGTGAGGGGAGAGAGATAAAAGCTCATTTAGGAACGACAAGAACATGCTGCGTAGGTAGCTATTTATCAGTAAATATCTCCACTGAGATTAAGAAAAGCAGTAGCTTAATAAATTAAGTACTTCCTGGTATGGTTACTGTACTGGTAACTCCCCAAAAGAATCTGGATTGTGGTGAGGGAACAGAGAAAAAAGCTCATTTAGGACCTGCACTTACGAAGGGGGTAGGCAGCTGTATATCAGGGAGTAAACATTCTGAGAATAAAAACAGCTGTAGCGTGTTAAGGTAATTACACAGGGGAAAGGATAATGTACTGGGAACCCCTCAGAAGAATCTGTTTTGTGGTGACGGGAGAGAGATAAAAGCTCATTTAGGAACGACATGAACATGCTGCGTAGGTAGCTGTTTATCAGTAAATATCTCCTCTGAGATTAAGAAAAGCAGTAGCTTAATAAATTAAGTACTTCCTGGTATGGTTACTGTACTGGTAAATCCCCAAATGAATCTGGATTGTGGTGAGGTAACAGAGAAAAAAGCTCATTTAGGACCTGCACTTACGAAGGTGGTAGGCAGTTGTATATCAGGGAGTAAACCTTTTGAGAATAAAAACAGCAGGTGCATGTTAAGATAATTACACAGGGGAAAAGGTAATGTACTGGGAACTCCTCAAAAGAATCTGATTTGTGATGAGGGGAGAGAGATAAAAGCTCATTTAGGAACGACATGAACATGCTGCGTAGGTAGCTGTTTATCAGTAAATATCTCCACTGAGATTAAGAAAAGCCGTAGCTTAATAAATTAAGTACTTCCTGGTATGGTTACTGTACTGTTTACTCCCCAAAGGAATCGGGATTGTGGTGAGGGAACAGAGAAAAAAGCTCATTTAGGACCTGCACTTACGAAGGGGGTAGGCAGTTGTATATCAGGGAGTAAACCTTCTGAGAATAAAAACAGCTGGAGCTTATAAAGGTAATTACACAGGGGAAAGGACAATGTACTGGGAACTCCTCAGAAGAATCTGATTTGTGGTGAGGGGAGAAAGATAAAAGCTCATTTAGGAACGACATGAACATGCTGCGTAGGTAGCTTTTTATCAGTAAATATCTCCACTGAGATTAAGAAAAGCAGTAGCTTAATAAATTAAGTACTTCCTGGTATGGATACTATACTGGTAACTCCGCAAAAGAATCTGGATTGTGGTGAGGGAACAGAGAAAAAAGTTCATTTAGGACCTGCACTTACGAAGGGGGTCGGCAGCTGTATATCAGGGAGTAAACCTTCTGAGAATAAAAACAGCTGGAGCTTGTTAAGGTAATTACACAGGGGAAAGGATAATGTACTGGGAACTCCACCGAAGAATCTGATTTGTCGTGAGGGCCGAGAGATAAAAGCTCATTTAGGAACGACATGAACATGCTGGGTAGGTAGCTGTTTATCAGTAGATATCTCCACTGAGATTAAGAAAAGAAGTAGCTTAATAAATTAAGTACTTCCTGGTATGGATACTGTACTGGTAACTCCCCGAAAGAATCTGGATTGTGGTGAGGGAACAGAGAAAAAAGCTCATTTTAGAACGACATGAACATGCTGCGTAGGTAGCTGTTTATCAGTAAATATCTCCACTGAGATTAAGAAGAGCATTAGCTTAATAAATTAAGTACTTTCTGGTATGGTTACTGTACTGGTAACTCACCAGAAGAATCTGGATTGTGGTGAGGGAAAAGAGAAAAAAGCTCATTTAGGACCTGCACTTACGAAGGGGGTAGGCAGCTGTATATCAGGGAGTAAACCTTCTGAGAATAGAAACAGCTGGAGCTTGTTAAGGTAATTACACAGGGGAAAGTATAATGTACTTGGAACTCCTCAGAAGAATCTGATTTGTGGTGAGGGGAGAGAGATAAAAGCTCATTTAGGAACGACATGAACATGCTGCGTAGGTAGCTGTTTTTCAGTAAATATCAACACTGAGATTAAGAAAAGCAGTAGCTTAATAAATTAAGTACTTCCTGTTATGGTTACTGTACTGGTAACTCCCCAAAAGAATCTGGATTGTGGTGAGGGAACAGAGAAAAAAGCTCATTTAGGACCTGCACTTACGAAGGGGGTAGGCAGCTGTATATCAGGGAGTAAACCTTCTGAGAATAAAAACAGCTGGAGCTTGTTAAGGTAATTACACAGGGGAAAGGATAATGTACTGGGAACTCCTCAGAAGAAACTGATTTGTGGTGAGGGAAGAGAGATAAAAGCTCATTTAGGAACGACATGAACATGCTGCATACGTAGCTGTTTATCAGTAAATATCTCCACTGAGATTAAGAAAAGCAGTAGCTTAATAAATTAAGTACTTCCTGTTATGGATACTGTACTGGTAACTCCCCAAAAGAATCTGGATTGTGGTGAGGGAACAGAGAAAAAAGCTCATTTAGGACCTACACTTACGAAGGGGGTAGGCAGCTGTATATCAGGGAGTAAACCTTCTGAGAATAAAAACAACTGGAGCTTGTTAAGGTAATTACACAGGGCAAAGGATAATGTACTGGGAACTCCTCAGAAGAATCTGGTTTGTGGTGAGGGGATTGAGATAAAAGCTCATTTAGGAACGACATGAACATGCTGCGTAGGTAGCTGTTTATCAGTAAATATCTCCACTGAGATTAATAAAAGCAGTAGCTTAATAAATGAAGTACTTCCTGGTATGGTTACTGTACTGGTAACTCCCCAAAAGAATCTGGATTGTGGTGAATGAACAGAGAAAAAAGCTCATTTAGGACCTGCACTTACGAAGGGGGTAGGCAGCTGTATATCAGGGAGTAAACCTTCTGAGAATAAAAACAGCTGGACCTTGTTAAGGTAATTACACAGGGGAAAGGATAATGTACTGGGAACTCCTCAGAAGAATCTGATTTGTGGTGATTGGAGAGAGATAAAAGCTCATTTAGGAACGACATGAACATGCTGCATACGTAGCTGTTTATCAGTTAATATCTCCACTGAGATTAAGAAAAGCAGTAGCTTAATAAATTAAGTACTTCCTGGTATGGTTACTGTACTGGTAACTCCACAAAAGAATGTGGATTGTGGTGAGGGAACAGAGAAAAAAGCTCATTTAGGACCTGCACTTACGAAGGGGTTAGGCAGCTGTATATCAGGGAGTAAACCTTCTGAGAATAAAAACAGCTGGAGCTTGTTAAGGTAATTACACAGGGGAAAGGATAATGTACTGGGAACTCCTCAGAAGAAATTGATTTCTGGTGAGGGGAGAGAGATAAAGGCTCACTTAGGAACGACATGAACATGCTGCGTAGGTAGCTGTTTATCAGTAAATATCTCCACTGAGATTAAGAAAAGCAGTAGCTTAATAAATTAAGTACTTCCTGGTATGGTTACTGTACTGGTAACTCACCAGAAGAATCTGGATTGTGGTGAGGGAAAAGAGAAAAAAGCTCATTTAGGACCTGCACTTACGAAGGGGGTAGGCAGCTGTATATCAGGGAGTAAACCTTCTGAGAATAAAAACAGCTGTACCTTACACAGGGGAAAGGATAATGTACTGGGAACTCCTCAGAAGAATCTGGTTTGTGGTGAGGGGAGAGAGATTAAAGCTCATTTAGGAACGACATGAACATGCTGCGTAGGTAGCTGTTTATCAGTAAATATCTCCACTGAGATTAAGAAAACAGTAGCTTAATAAATTAAGTACTTCCTAGTATGGTTACTATACTGGTAACTCCCCAAAATAATCTGGATTGTGGTGAGGGAACAGAGAAAAAAGCTCATTTAGGACCTGCACTTACGAAGGGGGTAGGCAGCTGTATATCAGGGAGTAAACCTTCTGAGAATAAAAAAAGCGGAAGCTTCTTAAGGTAATTACACAGGGGAAAGGATAATGTACTGGGAACTCCTCAGAAGAATCTGATTCGTGGTGAGGGGATTGAGATAAAAGCTCATTTAGGAACGACATGAACATGCTGCGTAGGTAGCTGTTTATCAGTAAATATCTCCACTGAGATTAATAAAAGCAGTAGCTTAATAAATGAAGTACTTCCTGGTATGGTTACTGTACTGGTAACTCCCCAAAAGAATCTGGATTGTGGTGAATGAACAGAGAAAAAAGCTCATTTAGGACCTGCACTTACGAAGGGGGTAGGCAGCTGTATATCAGGGAGTAAACCTTCTGAGAATAAAAACAGCTGGACCTTGTTAAGGTAATTACACAGGGGAAAGGATAATGTACTGGGAACTCCTCAGAAGAATCTGATTTGTGGTGATTGGAGAGAGATAAAAGCTCATTTAGGAACGACATGAACATGCTGCGTACGTAGCTGTTTATCAGTTAATATCTCCACTGAGATTAAGAAAAGCAGTAGCTTAATAAATTAAGTACTTCCTGGTATGGTTACTGTACTGGTAACTCCCCAAAAGAATGTGGATTGTGGTGAGGGAACAGAGAAAAAAGCTCATTTAGGACCTGCACTTACGAAGGGGTTAGGCAGCTGTATATCAGGGAGTAAACCTTCTGAGAATAAAAACAGCTGGAGCTTGTTAAGGTAATTACACAGGGGAAAGGATAATGTACTGGGAACTCCTCAGAAGAAATTGATTTCTGGTGAGGGGAGAGAGATAAAGGCTCACTTAGGAACGACATGAACATGCAGTGTAGGTAGCTGTTTATCAGTAAATATCTCCACTGAGATTAAGAAAAGCAGTAGCTTAATAAATTAAGTACTTCCTGGTATGGTTACTGTACTGGTAACTCACCAGATGTATCTGGATTGTGTTGAGGGAAAAGAGAAAAAAGCTCATTTAGGACCTGCACTTACGAAGGGGGTAGGCAGCTGTATATCAGGGAGTAAACCTTCTGAGAATAAAAACAGCTGGACCTTACACAGGGGAAAGGATAATGTACTGGGAACTCCTCAGAAGAATCTGGTTTGTGGTGAGGGGAGAGAGATTAAAGCTCATTTAGGAACGACATGAACATGCTGCGTAGGTAGCTGTTTATCAGTAAATATCTCCACTGAGATTAAGAAAGCAGTAGCTTAATAAATTAAGTACTTCCTAGTATGGTTACTGTACTGGTAACTCCCCAAAATAATCTGGATTGTGGTGAGGGAACAGAGAAAAAAGCTCATTTAGGACCTGCACTTACGAAGGGGGTAGGCAGCTGTATATCAGGGAGTAAACCTTCTGAGAATAAAAACAGCTGGAGCTTGTTATGGTAATTACACAGGGGAAAGGATAATGTACTGGGAACTCCTCAGAAGAATATGATTTGTGGTGAGGGGAGAGAGATAAAAGCTCATTTAGGAACGAAATGAACATTCTGCCTACGTAGCTGTTTATCAGTTAATATCTCCACTTAGATTAAGAAAAGCAGTAGCTTAATAAATTAAGTACTTCCTGGTATGGTTACTGTACTGGTAACTCCCCAAAAGAATCTGGATTGTGGTGAGGGAACAGAGAAAAAAGCTCATTTAAGTCCTTCACATACGAAGGGGGTAGGCAGCAGTATATCAGGGAGTAAACCTTCTGAGAATAAAAAAAGCGGAAGCTTCTTAAGGTAATTACACAGGGGAAAGGATAATGTACTGGGAACTCCTCAGAAGAATCTGATTTGTGGTGAGTGGAGAGAGATAAAAGCTCTTTTAGGAACGACATGAAAATGCTGCATAGGTAGCTGTTTATCAGTAAATATCTCCACTGAGATTAAGAAAAGCAGTATCTTAATAAATTAAGTACTTCCTGGTATGGTTACTGTACTGGTAACTCCCCAAAAGAATCTGGATTGTGGTGAGGGAACAGAGAAAAAAGCTCATTTAGGACCTGCACTTACGAAGGGGGTAGGCAGCTGTATATCAGGGAGTAAAGCTTCTGAGAATAAAAACAGCTGGAGCTTGTTAAGGTAATTACACAGGGGAAAGGATAATGTACTGGGAACTCCTCAGAAGAATCTGATTTTTGATGAGGGGAGAGAGATTAAAGCTCATTTAGGAACGACATGAACATGCTGCGTAGGTAGCTGTTTATCAGTATATATTTCCACTGAGATTAAGAAAAGCAGTAGGTTAATAAATGAAGTACTTCCTGGTATGGTTACTGTACTGGTAACTCCCCAAAAGAATCTGGATTGTGGTGAGGGAAGAGAGAAAAAAGCTCATTTAGGACCTGCACTTACGAAGGGGGTAGGCAGCCGTATATCAGGGAGTATCGCTTCTGAGAATAAATACAGCTGGAGCTTGTTAAGGTAATTACACAGGGGAAAGGATAATGTACTGGGAACTCCTCAGGAGAACCTGATTTGTGGTGAGGGGAGAGAGATAAAAGCTCATTTAGGAACGACATGAACATGCTGCTTAGGTAGCTGTTTATCAGTAAATATCTCCACTGAGATTAAGAAAAGCAGTAGCTTAATAAATTAAGTACTTCCTGGTATGGATACTGTACTGGTAACTCCCCAAAAGAATCTGGATTGTGGTGAGGGAACAGAGAAAAAAGCTCATTTAGGACCTACACTTACGAAGGGGGTAGGCACCTGTATATCAGGGAGTAAACCTTCTGAGAATAAAAACAGCTGGACCTTACACAGGGGAAAGGATAATGTACTGGGAACTCCTCAGAAGAATCTGGTTTGTGGTGAGGGGAGAGAGATTAAAGCTCATTTAGGAACGACATGAACATGCTGCATAGGTAGCTGTTTATCAGTAAATATCTCCACTGAGATTAAGAAAGCAGTAGCTTAATAAATTAAGTACTTCCTAGTATGGTTACTGTACTGGTAACTCCCCAAAATAATCTGGATTGTGGTGAGGGAACAGAGAAAAAAGCTCATTTAGGACCTGCACTTACGAAGGGGGTAGGCAGCTGTATATCAGGGAGTAAACCTTCTGAGAATAAAAACAGCTGGAGCTTGTTAAGGTAATTACACAGGGGAAAGGATAATGTACTGGGAACTCCTCAGAAGAATCTGATTTGTGTTGAGGGGAGAGAGATAAAAGCTCATTTAGGAACGACATGAAAATGCTGCCTATGTAGCTGTTTATCAGTAAATATCTACACTGAGAGTAGGAAAAGCAGTAGCTTAATAAATTAAGTACTTCCTGGTATGGATACTGTACTGGTAACTCCCCAACAGAATCTGGATTGTGGTGAGGGAACAGAGAAAAAAGCTCATTTAGGACCTGCACTTGCGAAGGGGGTAGGCAGCTGTATATCAGGGAGTATCCCTTCTGAGAATAAAAACAGCTGGAGGTTTTTAAGGTAATTACACAGGGGAAAGGATAATGTAATGGGAACTACTCAGAAGAATCTGATTTGTGGTGAGGGGAGAGAGATAAAAGCTCATTTAGTAATGACATGAAAATGCTGCATAGGTAGCTGTTTATCAGTAAATATCTAGACTGAGATTAAGAAAATCAGTAGCTTAATAAATTAAGTACTTCCTGGTATGGTTACTGTACTGGTAACTCCCCAAAAGAATCTGGATTGTGGTGAGGGAACAGAGAAAAAAGGTCATTTAGACCTGCACTTACGAAGGGGCTAGGCAGCAATATATCATGGAGTAAACCTTCTGAGAATGAAAACAGCTGGAGTTTGTTAAGGTAATTACACAGGGGAAAGGATAATGTACTGGGAACTCCTCAGAAGAATCTGATATGTGGTGAGGGGAGAGACATAAAACTCATTTAGGAACGACATGAACATCCCGCGTAGGTAGCTGTTCATCAGTAAATATCTCCACTGAGATTAAGAAAAGCAGTAGCTTAATAAATTAAGTACTTTCAGGTATGGTTATTGTACTGGTAACTCCCCAAAAGAATCTCGATTGTGGTGAGGGAACAGTGAAAAAAGTTCATTTAGGACCTGCACTTCCGAAGGGGGTAGGCAGCTGTATATCAGGGAGTAAACCTTCTGAGAATAAAAACAGCTGGAGCTTGTTAACGAAATTACACAGGGGCAAGGATAATGTACTGGGAACTCCTCAGAAGAATCTGATTTGTGGTGAGGGGAGAGAGATAAATGCTCATTTAGGAACGACATGAAAATGCTGCATAGGTAGCTGTTTATAAGTAAATATCTCCACTGAGATTAAGAAAAGCAGTAGCTTAATAAATTAAG
This sequence comes from Perognathus longimembris pacificus, assembly GCF_023159225.1. Taxonomy (NCBI): domain Eukaryota; kingdom Metazoa; phylum Chordata; class Mammalia; order Rodentia; family Heteromyidae; genus Perognathus; species Perognathus longimembris. Next base: position 10,503 of record NW_025962094.1, on the reverse strand, counting down.
TACTTCCTGGTATGGTTACTGTACTGGTAACTCCCCAAAAGAATCTGGATTTTGGTGAGGGAACAGAGAAAAAAGCTCATTAAGGACCTGCACTTACAAAGGGGGTAGGCAGCTGTATATCAGGGAGTATCCCTTCTGAGAATAAAAACAGCTGGAGCTTGTTAAGGTAATTACACAGGGGAAAGGATAATGTATGGGGAACTCCTCAGACGAATCTGATTTGTGGTGAGAGGAGAGAGATAAAAGCTCTTTTATGAACGACATGTACATGCTGTGTAGGTAGCTGTTTATCAGTAAATAACTCCACTGAGATTAAGAAAAGCAGTAGCTTAATAAATTAAGTACTTCCTGGTATGGTTACTGTACTGGTAACTCCCCAAAAGAATCCGGATTTTGGTGAGGGAACAGAGAAAAATGCTGATTTAGGACCTGCACTTACGAAGGGGGTGGGAAGCTGTATATCAGGGAGTAAACCTTCTGAGAATAAAAACAGCTGGAGCTTGTTAAGGTAATTACACAGGGGAAAGGATAATGTACTGGGAACTCCTCAGAAGAATCTGATTTGTATTGAGGGGAGAGAGATGAAAGCTCATTTAGGAACGACATGAAAATGCTGCCTATGTAGCTGTTTATCAGTAAATATCTACACTGAGATTAAGAAAAGCAGTTGCTTAATAAATTAAGTACTTCCTGGTGTGGATACTGTACTGGTAACTCCCCAAAAGAATCTGGATTGTGGTGAGGGAACAGAGAAAAAAGGTCATTTAGGACCTGCACTTACGAAGGGGGTAGGCAGCTATATATCATGGAGTAAACCTTCTGAGAATAAAAACAGCTGGAGCTTGTTAAGGTAATTACACTGGGGAAAGTAAAATGTACTGAGAACTCCTCAGAAGAATCTGATTTGTGGTGAGGGGAGAGAGATTAAAGCTCATTTAGGAACGACATGAACATGCTGCGTAGGTAGCTGTTTATCAGTGAATATCTCCACTGAGATTAAGAAAAGCAGTAGCTTAATAAATTAAGTACTTCCTGGTATGGTTACTGTACTGGTAACTCCCCAAAAGAATCTGTAATGTGGTGAGGGAACAGAGAAAAATGCTCATTTAGGACATGCAGTTACGAAGGGGGTAGGCAGCTGTATATCAGGGAGTAAACCTTCTGAGCATAAAAACAGCTGGAGCTTGTTAAGGTAATTACACAGGGGAAAGGATAATGTACTGGGAACTCCTCAGAAGAATCTGATTTGTGTTGAGGGGAGAGAGATAAAAGCTCATTTAGGAACGACATGAAAATGCTGCCTATGTAGCTGTTTATCAGTAAATATCTACACTGAGAGTAGGAAAAGCAGTAGCTTAATAAATTAAGTACTTCCTGGTATGGATACTGTACTGGTAACTCCCCAAAAGAATCTGGATTGTGGTGAGGGAACAGAGAAAAAAGCTCATTTAGGACCTGCACTTGCGAAAGGGGTAGGCAGCTGTATATCAGGGAGTATCCCTTCTGAGAATAAAAACAGCTGGAGGTTTTTAAGGTAATTACACAGGGGAAAGGATAATGTAATGGGAACTACTCAGAAGAATCTGATTTGTTGTGAGGGGAGAGAGATAAAAGCTCATTTAGTAATGACATGAAAATGCTGCATAGGTAGCTGTTTATCAGTAAATATCTAGACTGAGATTAAGAAAATCAGTAGCTTAATAAATTAAGTACTTCCTGGTATGGTTACTGTACTGGTAACTCCCCAAAGAATCTGGATTGTGGTGAGGGAACAGAGAAAAAAGGTCATTTAGACCTGCACTTACGAAGGGGCTAGGCAGCAATATATCATGGAGTAAACCTTCTGAGAATGAAAACAGCTGGAGTTTGTTAAGGTAATTACACAGGGGAAAGGATAATGTACTGGGAACTCCTCAGAAGAATCTGATATGTGGTGAGGGGAGAGACATAAAACTCATTTAGGAACGACATGAACATCCCGCGTAGGTAGCTGTTCATCAGTAAATATCTCCACTGAGATTAAGAAAAGCAGTAGCTTAATAAATTAAGTACTTTCAGGTATGGTTACTGTACTGGTAACTCCCCAAAAGAATCTCGATTGTGGTGAGGGAACAGTGAAAAAAGCTCATTTAGGACCTGCACTTCCGAAGGGGGTAGGCAGCTGTATATCAGGGAGTAAACCTTCTGAGAATAAAAACAGCTGGAGGTTGTTAACGAAATTACACAGGGGCAAGGATAATGTACTGGGAACTCCTCAGAAGAATCTGATTTGTGGTGAGGGGAGAGAGATAAATGCTCATTTAGGAACGACATGAAAATGCTGCATAGGTAGCTGTTTATAAGTAAATATCTCCACTGAGATTAAGAAAAGCAGTAGCTTAATAAATTAAGTACTTCCTGGTATGGTTACTGTACTGGTAACTCCCCAAAAGAATCTGGATTTTGGTGAGGGAACAGAGAAAAAAGCTCATTAAGGACCTGCACTTACAAAGGGGGTAGGCAGCTGTATATCAGGGAGTATCCCTTCTGAGAATAAAAACAGCTGGAGCTTGTTAAGGTAATTACACAGGGGAAAGGATAATGTACTGGGAACTCCTCAGAAGAATCTGATTTGTGGTGAGGGGAGAGAGATAAAAGCTCATTTAGGAACGACATGAACATGCTGCGTAGGTAGCTGTTTATCAGTAAATATCTCCACTGAGATTAAGAAAAGCAGTAGCTTAATAAATTAAGTACTTCCTGGTATGTTTACTGTACTGGTAACTCCCCAAAAGAATCTGGATTGTGGTGAGGGAACAGAGAAAAAAGGTCATTTAGGACCTGCACTTACGAAGGGGGTAGGCAGCTATATATCATGGAGTAAACCTTCTGAGAATAAAAACAGCTGGAGCTTGTTAAGGTAATTACACAGGGGACAGTAAAATGTACTGAGAACTCCTCAGAAGAATCTGATTTGTGGTGAGGGGAGAGAGATTAAAGCTCATTTAGGAACGACATGAACATGCTGCGTAGGTAGCTGTTTATCATTAAATATCTCCACTGAGATTAAGAAAAGCAGTAGCTTAATAAATTAAGTACTTCCTGGTATTGTTACTATACTGGTAACTCCCCAAAAGAATCTGGAATGTGGTGAGGGAACAGAGAAAAATGCTCATTTAGGACATGCAGTTACGAAGGGGGTAGGCAGCTGTATATCAGGGAGTAAACCTTCTGAGAATAAAAAAAGCGGGAGCTTCTTAAGGTAATTACACAGGGGAAAGGATAATGTACTGGGAACTCCTCAGAAGAATCTGATTTGTTGTGAGGGGAGAGAGATAAAAGCTCTTTTAGGAACGACATGAACATGCTGCGTAGGTAGCTGTTTATCAGTAAATATCTCCACTGAGATTAAGAAAAGCAGTAGCTTAATAAATTAAGTACTTCTTGGTATGGTTACTGTACTGGTAACTCCCCAAAAGAATCTGGATTTTGGTGAGGGAACAGAGAAAAATGCTCATTTAAGACCTGCACTTACGAAGGGGGTGGGAAGCTGTATATCAGGGAGTAAACCTTCTGAGAATAAAAACAGCTGGAGCTTGTTAAGGTAATTACACAGGGGAAAGGATAATGTACTGGGAACTCCTCAGAAGAATCTGATTTGTGGTGAGGGGAGAGAGATAAAAGCTCATTTAAGAACGACATGAAAATGCTGCCTATGTAGCTGTTTATCAGTAAATATCTACACTGAGATTAAGAAAAGCAGTAGCTTAATAAATTAAGTACTTCCTGGTATGGATACTGTACTGGTAACTCCCCAAAAGAATCTGGATTGTGGTGAGGGAACAGAGAAAAAAGCTCATTTAAGAATTGCACTTACGAAGGGGGTAGGCAGCTGTAAATCAGGGAGTATCCCTTCTGAGAATAAAAACAGCTGGAGGTTTTTAAGGTAATTACACAGGGGAAAGGATAATGTACTGAGAACTCCTCAGAAGAATCTGATTTGTGGTGAGGGGAGAGAGATAAAAGCTTATTTAGTAACGACATGAAAATGCTGCATAGGTAGCTGTTTATCAGTAAATATCTCCACTGAGATTAAGAAAATCAGTAGCTTAATGAATTAAGTATTTCCTGGTATGGTTACTGTACTGGTAACTCCCCAAAAGAATCTGGATTGTGGTGAGGGAACAGAGAAAAAAGGTCATTTAGACCTGCACTTACGAAGGGGGTAGGCAGCAATATATCATGGAGTAAACCTTCTGAGACTAAAAACAGCTGGAGCATGTTAAGGTAATTACACAGGGGAAAGGAAAATGTACTGAGAACTCCTCAGAAGAATCTGATTTGTGGTGAGGGGAGAGAGATAAAAGCTCATTTAGGAACGACATGAACATGCTGCGTAGGTAGCTGTTTATCATTAAATATCTCCACTGAGATTAAGAAAACTAGTAGCTTAATAAATTAAGTACTTCCTGGTATTGTTACTGTACTGGTAACTCCCCAAAAGAATCTGGAATGTGGTGAGGGAACAGAGAAAAAAGCTCATTTAGGAACAGCACTTACGAAGGGGGTAGGCAGCTGTATATCAGGGAGTATCCCTTCTGAGAATAAAAACAGCTGGAGCTTGTTAAGGAAATTACACAAGGGAAAGGATAATGTACTGGGAACTCCTCAGAAGAATCTGATTTTTGGTGAGGGGAGAGAGATAAAAGCTCATTTAGGAACGACATTAAAATGCTGCATAGGTAGCTGTTTATCAGTAAATATCTCCACTGAGATTAAGAAAAGCAGTAGCTTAATAAATTAAGTACTTCCTGGTATGGTTACTGTACTGATAACTCCCCAAAAGAATCTGGATTGTGGTGAGGGAACAGAGAAAAAAGCTCATTTAGGACCTGCACTTACTAAGGGGGAAGGCAGCTGTATATCACGGAGTAAACCTTCTGAGAATAAAAACAGCTGGAGCTTGTTAAGGTAATTACACAGGGGAAAAGATAATGTACTGGGAACTGCTCAGAAGAATCTGATTTGTGGTGAGGGGAGAGAGATAAAAGCTCATGTAGGAACGACATGAAAATGCTGCATAGGTAGCTGTTTATCAGTAAATATCTCCACTGAGATAAAGAAAAGCAGTAGGTTAATAAATTAAGTACTTCCGGGTATGGTTACTGTACTGGTAACTCCCCAAAAGAATCTGGAATGTGGTGAGGGAATAGAGAAAAAAGCTCATATAGGACCTGCACTTACTAAGGGTGTAGGAAGCTGTATATCAGGGAGTAAATCTTCTGAGAATAAAAAAAGCTGGAGCTTCTTAAGGTAATTACACAGGGGAAAGGATAATGTACTGGGAACTCCTCAGAAGAATCTGATATGTGGTGAGGGGAGAGAGATTAAAGCTCATTTAGGAACGACATGAACATGCTGCGTAGGTAGCTGTTTATCAGTAAATATTTCCACTGAGATGAAGAAAAGCAGTAGCTTAATAAATTAAGTACTTCCAGGTATGGTTACTGTACTGGTAACTCCCCAAAAGAATCTGGATTTTGTTGAGGGAACAGAGAAAAAACCTTATTTAGGACCTGCACTTACTAAGGGGGAAAGCAGCTGTATATCACGGAGTAAACCTTCTGAGAATAAAAACAGCTGGAGCTTGTTAAGGTAATTACACAGGGGAAAGGATAATGTACTGGGAACTGCTCAGAAGAATCTGATTTGTGGTGAGGGGAGAGAGATAAAAGCTCATTTAGGAACGACATGAACATGCTGCGTACGTACCTGTTTATCAGTAAATATCTCCACTGAGAATAAGAAAAGAAGTAGCTTAATAAATTAAGTACTTCCTGGTATGGTTACTGTACTGGTAACTCCCCAAAGAATCTGGATTGTCGTGAGGGAACAGAGAAAAAAGCTCATTTAGGACCTGCACTTACGAGGAGGGTAGGCAGCTGTATATCAGGGAGTAACCCTTCTGAGAATAAAAACAGCTGGAGCTTGTTAAGGTAATTACACAGGGGAAAGCATAATGTACTGGGAACTCCTCAGAAGAATCTGATTTGTGGTGAGGGGAGAGAGATAAAAGCTCAATTAGGAACGACATGAACATGCTGCGTAGGTAGCTGTTTATCAGTAAATATCTCCACTGAGATTATGAATAGCAGTAGCTTAATAAATTAAGTACTTCCTGGTATGGTTACTGTACTGGTAACTCCCCAAAAGAATCTGGATTGTGGTGAGGGAACAGAGAAAAAAGCTCATTTAGGACCTGAACTTACGAAGGGGGTAGGCAACTGTATATCAGGGAGTACCCCTTCTGAGAATATAAACAGCTGGAGCTTGTTAATGTAATTACACAGGGGAAAGGATAATGTACTGGGAACTCCTCAGATGAATCTGATTTGTGGTGAGGGGAGAGAGATAAAAGCTCATTTAGGAACGACATGAAAATGCTGCATAGGTAGCTGTTTATCAGTAAATATCTCCACTGAGATTAAGAAAAGCAGTAGCTTAAAAAATTAAGTACTTCCTGGTATGGTTACTGTACTGGTAACTCCCCAAACGAATCTGGATTGTGGTGAGGGAACAGAGAAAAAAGCTCATTTAGGACCTGCACTTACAAAGGGGGTAGGCAGCTGTATATCAGGGAGTAAACCTTCTGAGAATAAAAAAACCTTGAGCTTGTTAAGCTAATTACACAGGGGAAAGGATATTGTACTGGGAACTCCTCAGAAGAATCTGATTTGTGGTGAGGGGAGAGAGATAAAAGCTCATTTAGGAACGACATGAAAATGCTGCATTGGTAGCTGTTTATCAGTAAATATCTCCACTGAGATTAAGAAAAGCAGTAGCTTAAAAAATTAAGTACTTCCTGGTATGGTTACTGTACTGGTAGCTCCCCAAAGAATATGGATTGTGGTGAGGGAACAGAGAAAAAAGCTCATTTAGGACCTGCACTTACGAAGGGGTAGCCAGCGGTATATCAGGGAGTAAAACTTCTGAGAATAAAAACAGCTGGAGCTTGTTAAGGTAATTACACAGGGGAAAGGATAATGTACTGGGAACTCCTCAGAAGAATCTGATTTGTGGTGAGGGGAGAGAGATAAAAGCTCATTTAGGAACGACATGAACATGCTGCGTAGGTACCTGTTTATCAGTAAATATCTCCACTGAGATTAAGAAAAGTAGTAGCTTAATAAATTAAGTACTTCCTGGTATGGTTACTGTACTGGTAACTCCCCAAAAGAATCTGGATTGTCGTGAGGGAACAGAGAAAAAAGCTCATTTAGGACCTGCACTTACGAAGGGGGTAGGCAGCTGTATATCAGGGAGTAAACTTTCTGAGAATAAAAATGCTTGAACTTGTTAAGGTAATTACACAGGGGAAAGGATAATGTACTGGGAACTCCTCAGAAGAATCTGATTTGTGGTGAGGGGAGAGAGATAAAAGCTCATTTAAGAACGACATTAACATGCTGCGGAGATAGCTGTTTATCAGTAAATATATCCACTGAGATTAAGAAAAGCAGTAGCTTAATAAATTAAGTACTTCCTGCTATGGTTACTGTACTGGTAACTCCACAAAAGAATCTGGATAGTGGTGAGGGAACAGAGAAAAAATCTCATTTAGTAATGACATGAACATGCTGCGTAGGTAGCTGTTTATCAGTAAATATCTCCACTGAGATTAAGAAAAGCAGTAGCTTAATAAATTAAGTTCTTCCTGGTACGGTTACTGTACTGGTAACTCCCCAAAAGAATCTGGATTGTGGTGAGAGAACAGAGAAAAAAGCTCATTTAGGACCTGCACTTACGAAGGTGGTAGGCAGCTGTATATCAGGGAGTAAACCTTCTGAGAAAAAAAACAGCTGGAGCTTGTTAAGGTAATTACACAGGGGAAAGGATAATGTACTGGGAACTCCTCAGAAGAATCTGATTTGTGGTGAGGGGAGAGAGATAAAAGCTCATTTAGGAACGACATGAACATGCTGCGTAGGTAGCTGTTTATCAGTAAATATCTCCACTGAGATTAAGAAAAGCTGTAGCTTAATAAATTAAGTACTTCCTGGTATGGTTACTGTACTGGTAACTCCCAAAAAGAATCTGGATTGTGGTGGGGGACAGAGAAATAAGCTCATTTAGGACATGCATTTACGAAGGGGGTAGGCAGTTGTATATCAGGGAGTAAACCTTCTGAGAATAAAAACAGCTGGAGCTTGTTAAGGTAATTACACAGGGGAAAGGATAATGTACTGGGAACTCCTCAGAAGAATCTGATTTGTGGTGAGGGGAGAGAGATAAAAGCTCATTTAAGGACGACATGAACATGCTGCGTAGGTAGCTGTTTATCAGTAAATATCTCCACTGAGATTAAGAAAAGCAGTAGCTTCATAAATTAAGTATTTCCTGGTATGGTTACTGTACTGGTAACTCCCCAAAAGAAACTGGATTGTGGTGAGGGAACAGAGAAAAAAGCTCATTTAGGACCTACACTTAGGAACGCGGGTAGGCAGCTGTATATCAGGGAGTAAACCTTCTGAGAAGAAAAACAGCTGGAACTTGTTAAGGTAATTACACAGGGGAAAGGATAATGTACTGGCAACTCCTCAGAAGAATCTGATTTGTGGTGAGGGGAGAGAGATAAAAGCTCATTTAGGAACGACATGAACATGCTGCGTAGGTAGCTGTTTATCAGTAAATATCTCCACTGAGATTAAGAAAAGCAGTAGCTTAATAAATTAAGTACTTCCTGGTATGGTTACTGTACTGGTAACTCCACAAAAGAATCTGGATTGTGGTGAGGGAACAGAGAAAAAGCTCATTTAGGACTTGCACTTACGAAGGGGGTAGGCAGCTGTATATCAGGGAGTAAACCTTCTGAGAATAAAAACAGCTGGAGCTTGTTAAGGTAATTACACAGGGGAAAGGATAATGTACTGGGAACTTCACAGAAGATTCTGATTTGTGGTGAGGGGAGAGAGATAAAAGCTCATTTAGGAACGACATGAACATGCTGCGTAGGTAGCTGTTTATCAGTAAATATCTCCACTGAGATTAAGAAAAGCAGTAGCTTAATAAATTAAGTACTTCCTGGTATGGTTACTGTACTGGTAACTCCCCAAAAGAATCTGGATTGTGGTGAGGGAACAGAGAAAAAAGCTCATTTAGGACCTGCTCTTACGAAGGGGGTAGGCAGCTGTATATCAGGGAGTAAACCTTCTGAGAATAAAAACAGTTGGAGCTTGTTAAGGTAATTACACAGGGGAAAGGATAATGTACTGGGAACTCCTCAGAAGAATCTGATTTGTGGTGAGGGGAGAGAGATAAAAGCTCATTTAGGAACGACATGAACATGCTGCGTAGGTAGCTGTTTATCAGTAAATATCTCCACTGAGATTAAGAAAAGCAGTAGCTTAATAAATTAAGTACTTCCTGGTATGGTTACTGTACTGGTAACTCCCCAAAAGAATCTGTATTGTGGGGAGGGAACAGAGAAAAACGCTCATTTAGGACCTGGACTTACGAAGGGGGTAGGCAGTTGTATATCAGGGAGTAAAGCTTCTGAGAATAAAAACAGCTGGAGCTTGTTAAGGTAATTACACAGGGGAAAGGATAATGTACTGGGAACTCCTCAGAAGAATCTGATTTGTGGTGAGGGGAGAGAGATAAAAGCTCATTTAGGAACGACATGAACATGCTGCGTAGGTAGCTGTTTATCAGGAAATATCTCCACAGCAATTAAGAAAAGCAGTAGCTTAATAAATTAAGTACATCCTGGTATGGTTACTGTACTGGTAACTCCCCAAAGAAGCTGATTGTGATGAGGGAACAGAGAAAGAAGCTCATTTAGGACCTGCAATTACGAAGGGGGTAGGCAGCTGTGTATCAGGGAGTAAATCTTCTGAGAATAAAAACAGCTGGAGCTTGTTAAGCTAATTACACAGGGGAAAGGATAATGTACTGGGAACTCCTCAGAAGAATCTGATTTTGGTGAGGGGAGAGAGATAAAAGCTCATTTAGGAACGACATGAACATGCTGCGTACGTAGCTGTTTCTCAGTAAATATCTCCACTGAGATTAAGAAAAGCAGTAGCTTAATAAATTAAGTACTTCCTGGTATGGTTACTGTACTGGTAACTCCCCAAAAGAATCTGGATTGTGGTGAGGGAACAGAGAAAAAAGCTCATTTAGGACCTGCACTTACGAAGGGGGTAGGCAGCTGTATATCAGGGAGTAAACCTTCTGAGAATAAAAACAGCTGGAGCTTGTTATGGTAATTACACAGGGGAAAGAATAATGTACTGGGAACTCCTCAGAAGTATCTGATTTGTGGTGAGGGGAGAGAGATAAAAGCTCATTTAGGAATGACATGAACATGCTGCGTACGTAGCTGTTTCTCAGTAAATATCTCCACTGAGATTAAGAAAAGCAGTAGCTTAATAAACTAAGTACTTCCTGTTATGATTACTGAACTGGTAACTCCCCAAAAGAATCTGGATTGTGGTGAGGGAACAGAGACAAAAGCTCATTTAA